>NC_071467.1:36428611-36576111 GCF_028500815.1 Rissa tridactyla | reverse complement strand
TCCTGGGGAATTCTCACTTGTATGGTCGACAGGCTTAACCTTCCAGGGAATAAGTCACAGTTCCTTTAGCACACACTTAACCCAGGACCTGCAAATCCCAGCTGCCTCACTTGTAGCTCTGGAAGGACTCCTGACACTGTGTCCCCTGTGGTCAAAGGATTCAGTCTTTAAAGATGGTAAAACTTTCAACACCTGGAGGAGCCAGGAATTCTTCCTAGCTCCCTTTGTAAGCAGAAGGGGGCTGTGCTCCAATGTCATATTGGGATGAGATGATTCTGTGAGATCTGGGTGTGTAATGATCTGCTGCTCCATATTTTCTATGTAAAGGAAATGCAACTACATGGGTTTCATGGGGTCTGTAGTACATATGATCCTGTGGACAATCAGGGAAACAGGAACCTGCAACCCTTCAGCATGAATCTTGAAGTCATCTCAGATGCAGCCTTAGGGAATGGAAGTAGGAGGCAACTTAAGGCATAGGACCTTGCCTTTCTCGGCCTGCATGTTTGCAGGTTTGTACACCTGTGTAAGATAACCAAGTGATGGTCTGTGGTGTTCTGCTTGATTTCTCAAGAAAATAGATCTGAATGAATGAATGATGTAATCTTCATAATCCAACACACTAAATTATAGAATCATATAAATTCTTCTGTCAAGGGGAAGATGTTTGTAGTGCTAGGTAAGTTAGCTGAATAACAGTGAGTTTTCTTGAAAAAGGAATGCTTTTGTTGTCCTTGTTTGCTAGTTATAGTCAAAATAGGTTCATTGGAGAAGAATATTGGAAGCTCAAGACATCTGGGAACTGAATAGGCAGAAACAGTCTTGAAAGTGATGTCTGAAAGCTGTTATGCTCAAAATCCTGTTTATGGGCAAACACACAGGATTTATATACCTATAAAGCCAAGAACTTATTATTGGTATAAGTGAAATCATAACAGTTGATTCCAAGAATCATTATTAGTCTAGATCTTTTATTACAGGAAAAGAAATAATACCTCTATGCATAAAAAGTTTCAGTAATATTAATACAGTTAAAATTGTTTGCACACATATTTCTTTGTTCCTATTCCTTTTCCTTGTGCTTTGTTCACCCTTTTTGTGCTCCTCTGGGTCCTAATGTCAGCAGTTTCATTCTGGTGTGTGGGTATTAAAAAGTTGTTACAGTGTCTGGAGTCTTGCTGGGAGGAACGTGGTGTTCATGTTGATGGTTTCTTCTTCACCCTTAGGATCCACTGTGGGTCTTTTTTGTGTGTTTGCTAACACACTTTCAGAGTTTGCTTTCTCTTACTTCTCTGCAGCTTCATGTTACATCCAAACTAGTTTCATCCAGCTCCAGGTCTGCATTTCTATAAGTGAACACTGGTCACTTGTTTGTAGCTGTGGAATCTCCAGTGCCAAGCCATCCCTTATCATCCAACCCATGTACTCTTCTACACTGCATCCTGCGTCTTCACATCTCTGGACCTCTGCTATCATACCAGAACTATTATTTCTCTATTCAATATCATCATGCCTGTCATAAATTTCGCAATCAATACAGAATATCTGCTTGTTACTGTTACCCATTTTTCTGCAGAAAATCCAAAGTAAACCAAGTAAAATAAAGTCACAGTCCGGTCAAGAAAACTTCAAACAGAACAAGTCTGATAAGCCTCAGTCCTGAAGCTTTGCAAAGCTTATGCTGCAGAGTTACAAGGCTTAGTCTGCAGTCTGCACAGCCAGTGTTATGACCACTTGAAGTCAAGTAAACAGCAGAAGAGAGCAAGCGTTGCTTTGCTTCGAGATGCGATTTACATGCATACTTATGAGGGTACTTCTCCCTGCTTTAATTTGTTGATTAGTTCCAAAAGATTCTCTCTTTGCTCCTGAACAGTTCAACTGGAAAGAGGTCTTTATCTGCGAAAACCTGTTGTTCGGGAATTGCCCCATTTAATCTGTTATACAAAGGAGGATTACCTATGTCCCTTGGTTTCCCAAGCACTAGAGCAATAAGTGAGATCATTCACCAGGGCTCTCTGTGTGAGTCCATTAGGGACAGCGGAAATACTATAATTTTCAGCAGCAGGAGTACTGGTCCTACATCAGGTGGTAGCCACCATCCTGTTTTCCTAAACACAGCTGTAAAGATTACCATGTACAGTAGCTGGTTCCTCCCTTAATTATCAAAATGGTTTTTAATCAAAACTTAAGCATTCTCTCCCTTCTGAAGTTCTATGTCCACCTCCAGGCCTGAAGCAAAAGTCTTGAAAATGAGCTAGGTTTTGTTTATCTCTAAGCAAAGCATTAGAGAGATCCTGAAGAGAAAAAGTTCTTTACCACACAGAATGCACACCATTGTGACTAACGAATTACGTGTGTCTTTGCATTTACCACTCTTTTAGAGGAAATGTTCATTTAGGCTTAATTGAAAATAAACCAGAACTGTTCTAAAAGTCAGTCAGGTCCACCCATTTGCCAAGGCAAATGGCTTCTTCATGTAAAACCATACGGATTATTAATAGAATCTGTCAACCCAGGAACACATGTGTCTTGAAAATAATTTTCTGAAAGTATTCCAGAGTATTTAGAAAATAACAATGTAATGATTTTTTTTTAAAGCCTGTTGTATGTTTCATATGATAATATCATCAGATATTATCCTTGGGGCTTATAGATCTATATTATACTTACTTATATAGACATGGGTGTTCACAGCTGGATATTCACTAATACCCTTAAAATGATACAAAGAAAGTGAATGAGTATCTCAAAGAGAGACTGAGAAGAGATGCTAAGGGAATTTTCAGAAATGCGGTACTTTTAAAGAAATAAGAACCTATCAAAATAAAACTTGTAGTCTTTATTCAGGCAAGTTTCATTCTGTTCTAGTAGTTTTTATATTGTGTTGGTATCACTGGTCATAAATGGTTACCTGATATCACTGATACCAGACATATTTTACTAAATTTTATCTTAGTGGAAGGTGCTGGATTACATTTCAAGATAAAATGTGAATGGACAATAAAATGGGAGAAAATGTTGTTAGGCTATGTTGTTTCATTGAGTTGTGCTTTTAAAAGTGCTGTCTAATCAAGACTCCTTTTTTTACAGGTATTGGTTTGCTTTGAAGTATGGCTGTCAAGCTGCATTTAAACAAAACAGCATCAGAGATGCATCAGAAACAGACCCTCCTGACTATATTCAAAAAAAAGCCGTTGATGCAGTGACTGATATTAACATGCTCAGAGTGTTCAAGACTTTTCTTGAGACCACACCACAGCTTTTTGTCCAAATTTACATCCTCATGGAACATGGCAAAAATAATAGCTATCAATGTGAGTCTGCCTTTCTCCTTAATTTTCAGGTTGAGTATCTTACCTAAAAGGATAACTCATGTAATTGGATAACATTTTAAACATACCTTGGAAAACATACACTCCAATGTATAATTACTCTGCATTTAGTTAGAATTTCTGTCTAGTAGATGGTCCATTCTCTTAAATCCATGAGAAGGAAGATTTCACTATAGCAAGTCATAATATCTAATAGAAACATAATGATACATAACTTGAATATAAGCTATTGAATACAATTAGTATATAATTTTCAGAGCAATTTGTTTTGTGTGCTTTTGCTTACAGTTTCTTTTAAAACTACTAACAGGGAATCTTGAAATCAGTAATGTATTTAGAGCAGCTCTGTGAGCTGTTACTACCATCATCCACATGATACAGATGAGGGAGAGAGTCAAAAAACACCTAAGGATATGCCAGCATGGCAGAATGCAATATGATGAAGAGGTACGGGTTCAACTTCAGAAGCAAGACAGAAGCTGTACCATTTCCAGATCTAAGACTAGCACCATTACTGGCAAGACATTAACTGACTCAGGGTTGGAATTTATCTAGCCAAATGGAGAGATCCTGTTGTCTAGTGTTCCTTTATAGTCCATGAAGTCAATAGGTACTCGGATAAAATGGTCAGATGAATCTCATCTTAAATATGACCATGTGAAGTGTCAAGTCTTAGTTACAGATTTCTACATTATAGACACCCCAGAGTAAATATCAGTTGCTGAAACTTAAGTTTTTATGGGCTTTTTGCAACACTTTGGAAATTTCTAAGTCATCTGTGTATGGAGATGGCAAATATGACACATAACTTTGGCAAGACCATCAATGGCCAGAGACGGGGCAGGATAACATAGGCATACCAGACAGCATTAGATGCCTAGATTTAGGTAATTAAACTGAGCCTTAAAATTAAGGTGACTTGTTCAGGAGCAGATGAAATATAAAATTGGTATAGAGAACATGTTAAGAAAGCATGAACTTGTCCACAACTTCATTCAGAAATTATAACGTAAAATAAGTATCTTTTTCTTCAGTCTAACATTTTTCCTTGCATTTGTTTAGATGCTGCCATTATTATGTCTTTTTGTGGTATCTCCATTTCAACGGTTGATTATCAGATATCATTACGAACATCTCTGCCTGATAAAGCTGAATTTCATGTGCTTCCAAAGTTAGTGTATCTCTTCTATAAACTGCTTACCATCACTTCTTGGATACTCAGTATTTCACTGATCACTCTACTAAGTGTTAGAAGTTCTGTAATTCTGGTGATATTTCTTTGGATCTGTGGCTTCACCTGGGTTTTGAAACAACATACGACATTTTGCAAATCTAAGAAGATGGAATATCTGTACAGAACTGTTGTTGGAATCATTCTAATTTTTACCTTTTTTAACATAAAGGGGAGAAAAACAAAAGTTTGCATTTCTATTTATTATGCCACTCACACTGTTGTAACTCTAGGTATTTTGTCTGTTTATATGTTTTGGAAACCTTCCATCATCAAGGACATACATTTTACAATTGTGAGTATCCTAACTATTCTTAGTCTGGTGTTAGGTATTATTTTTCTTATTGTTTATTATAGGCATTTTCATCCCACTGCTTATTGCAGACCACAGGAATATTCAGATGAAGTTGATGGAGAGGCAGGACAAAGAGTGGAAATTGGCAGGTTTCAAAATTTCATAATGCAATGAACAGTATAGATTTTTTTGTGTGGACTTCAAAGCAAATACTTGCTGGACAGTCTGTTTCTCTATCATTGTTTCTCATGTATCATCACTGAGTAGTACATAATGGACCAGAGTTATTGGCTCTGAATAACTATGGCTTTCTGTGATGCTGTACGAAGTGTTTAGAACATGAGTATTTCTCTATGTGCGTGTCAAAGTTACTTTGGAAAAGAAGCAATTTAATCTATCCGTCCAACACAATTCACTGTTTTGGTTTTTATCAATGCAAATAAAACAGGAAAAGCTAAAAGTTATTCAAATGAAAGCTAGCATTAAAAACATATTCTGTTCATTTACATTGATGTTAAAAATAAAGCTCGCTTTTCTTTTCTTGCTGGGAGGAAAGAGGAGTGTATTTGAAATAATTGAGGGCAGTGATCGGTTATCTCTGCTTCTCCCCATTAGTGTAAGAGCTGCAGTTCTTTAGATGAGCATAGTGACAAACCATACTGTCTTCTCCCTAAATATCCTCTGAAGAAGAATAGCTTTGATTTATGGCTCAATCACTGTCTTGCCACAAGGAAATCTAGGGAGATATTTTCAAACATTTTATCTTCTAGGTGTTTTAATAGCTCTTTATTGTTTTTGTTCTGCTAATCTTTCACACAACCTTCTGTACTTAGGGGTGATGCCAGCTTGTTGTTCTGGATTATAATAGCAGCCTAAGTGATTTATAGATGGCTACCGGAGTCTTGCATATAAAGGAAGAACTATCTTCCTTGAAGCTTTCCTCTCCTTTGAGCTCTTAAATGAGACCCTTAAATGCCGGGGGCTATGCAGTAGTGCAGCTTTTGTATTTGTCACTGGAGAAGAGAGAAGCAACTGTTCTGATGCAGTGAACTCACAGGGGCTGGGAAATGATGGAATAACCAGCTTGTCCATCAAGACTTTTTGGCAAAAGGCAGCGTGAAATTAGACAACATTTAAGTCCTGTGTTGAAATTATAATCAACAGCAAAGGAAATAAGGTTGATAGCCACAGCTTCTTCAGAAATAAAATCTAAGGGGAAGTCTTTCAGAGCTGCTGGGTTTTAAATCTGAATTATGAAAACTGGGGCTTTTTCCCTCCCCTCCTTTCCCCTTCCAATAATTCACATTTGCAGTTAGAGTAGCCACAGGCAAAGGGAAGAAACAGGGTTTGAGAAAAGAGCCTAGAGATAAGAAAAACTGATAAACTTTGCCAGGAACCAAATCTGTTAGCATTATTGATTGACAGCAAATATCCCTGAGACTTTGGGGAAAGGGCTGATGCTTTGATTGATAATTAGAGTGCTGAAGAGGTGTGTCTCGTACCTTTTGCTTCAAGTCCATGGACTGCAGGCTGCCTTTTTCTTGTTACCCTTCCAGCCTTAGCAGAGCTCCGGGAAGTTTCTAAATGTGTTTCTTTCCTGTTGCAGTTCCATAGTTCTCTTTACCAGGCCAACCACTTACATCTCCTTAATCCTATTCAAGGAAATTAATTTCTAAGTGCATAGCTTGGACTGAATGGTCTGCCTTTCTGAGGATACATGTGAAAAAATGGCGTAGTAAGAAGAATTTACTTCTAAAATCCCTCATTTCCACTTAGGGCTAAATAGAATGTGGGTGCAGAAGTTAAGACATAAAAAACCACAATCCATGAGACTTAAGCAATAGTTTTCCTAAAATGAATACATAAAACAATACCTTCACTTCTCTTTACTCTGGAAAAGAGATTTGTTTGCCCTGGAAAGGCTACTTAGGAAAGAGAAAAAGCCAAAGGCTCTATCCTGCTTCATGGACCATGATTGCCCTAAGTTCCGTCTCCTTTATCTACAGAGTATTTATTACTAATGTTAGTGCCTTTGGCAACAAAATGCGTGCCTAATTTTAGGCTGAATGTAATCTTATTTTGCTATGAAAAAATAGAATTCTAAATAGTGAAGATTATTCCTATATTGCTTCCCACACTTTTACTGTTTGCTCATCTGAAATCCTGAGAGGGGACTAGGGTAAGGTAGAGTGAAAAAGGGAGAATATTCTCTCTGTCTTGCAGAGAATTACAAAATCTTGTCTAACCATTGTTTGGAAGAAGACCTCAAACTTTGTACATTATCTGAGAAGCAGATCTCTGGGGAAATACGAGCTTCTGAGAAGCCCTAGTGTGGGAGTTTCAGCCTTGGGGCCTCCAGGTTGTCTGAATGCTGCCAGATGCCAGAAATCTGGAGCCTGAGTTGCTCTGGAGGAAGGTTAGTTTCTAGTGAAACAAAACAAATTTGTTGTGGTAATTTTTTTCTCCCCTTGCAGTCAGCTGACGAATTCCAAGCAAAATTATTTCATTGGCATCTCTCTGGCCAACTGTTAACAGTTTCTTTCATGGGAGAAAAACGGAATGTTGTGGTGCCTTCTGTTGTTCTCCTTACGTCTCCTCATTCCCTCTTCTGTGCCACTGAGGGAATGCTATAATGAAGTTGAGTAGGTAAGAAAGGCATCTTTGTGTCTGCTTACATCACACTAATACAAATACACACCAAACACTACTACGTAAGTTTCAATCCCTATTTTATGCTTGTAAATCCTAGTGAATATACGTGTAGCCATATCCTAAAACTAGGAAAGCATGCAGATTCTTTTCATAAAGCTTAAACAGATCTTTGGTGTCCTGCCACAAATAGTTGTAAATATCTCCATTTTGCTGCCATCAGTCAGAGGGCCTCAAGAGATGGATATTCCTGTTAGGTTGTCCTTTGTAGACTTTTATTTATTTATTTTCAACTTTAAAATCCTTCCTTTCTTCTTGACCTTGAGTTCAAGATTTTCCCTAGATTCCCTTAATTTGCATACTTACAAAAAATGCCTTCTAATTAATTTGGTCATTCTAACTCAGAATCACTGTAGCAGGGAGGACAAGGAAGCACATGAATTGATTCTAGGCACATTTCATATCATCAGTGACCGCTTCAGACAAAACAAGAAGAGCCCCGTCTCACCTAGGTGTAAAGTTCAAACAATAGACTTCATACATATCCCTCCTGTTCCTCGACTACTCTTAAAATTCAGCTGCCACTCAGTTCATGCATTGTGCCTGACCTTGTCATTTTAATCTAACTGCAAATTGAAAACAAATGGGTTTTTTTCTTTTTTGTTAAGTATGTCCATTACATCTTACAAGAAGTATTTTAATAAGTTAAATAAAAATAATAAACAGTTTCTTCCTGTTTTGACTACTGTCAGACCTGGGTAAGAGGGACAGCATTCAACAGAATTGTTTTAATTATCCTACTAATATTCAAGGTGCCATTTGATGGCATTGGTGAGCTCACCTGATGTACCACAGATAGCACTGATTTATGAAGCCATAATTGGGTTTCCAATAAACATTTGTCAAAATAATGTATTCATTCAAACCAAAGCCTTCTTTATTTATTCATATAAAAGAGCACTTAACTTTCAACAAAGAATTGCCTGCCATCAAAAACACTCCATAAACGGAGGAAATTTATGAAGACACAGTACCAGAGGGTGATCGGTGGAAGACTAAAGTTCATTTTAACCCTTCAGAGTACTGAGTTCCACCTCTTGCTTGTTACTGGTAGTATACATATTTCTTTCTAAAAGCCCCTAGCCCAAACATTAACCTTTGTATATTTAGACATTAAAGTACAAGCTCTTTTTTCTACCATAGAGTCTTACATCTCAAAGACGGTTTCAAAACTATGATCTCTCATGGTTATTATACAGCATAGAAGCATGCACACAGCTCAAAGGTAGATGGTGTTAGGCTTACCTACATTCTGCTCACAGTTTTCACCATGGGTATATTCTTCCAAAAAAAGATAAGCTTTGAGAGGTTAAACAACTTATCTTGTCTGAACCTGAGGCAATACATGTATTTGTCATTCATTCCAGCTGAAGAATTTTCCTGTTCTTCCTCTTTGTGCTCTTCTCTACTTCCTAGCACTTCATTTTACAGATTTTTAACAGAAGATGAGCAAAGTACGTGGCCTGCATAACCAATATTTGAATGAAGTGCAGATGACCCCTTGGGATCCATCTTCACTGGAAATTTTTTTTTAGTTTACCTCCAATTAGCTATAACAAATATGAGTGTCAGTGAAGATTCCCACTGTGTGGGTCTTCTGTTCATTAGCTTAGTGAAATGTAGGCCTTGGTGGGATAGGGAGCAATGCTTCAAACTTATCCTACGCTGCTAACACCTATTGAAACTAGAAACTGCACTGGCCTTCCTATGATTGTGTGTTGGTTCCCATGTGTGCTGTAAACAACAGAGCAGAATAAGAAAAGATAGGAAGGGTTTCAAGTGCACATTCGTGCCTCAGAAACTCTAGTTTAAATTATTTCGTTAATCTCAATACAAAATCTTCATCATTATTACCATTTTTGTTATCCAGTTATCTACTGGCACTTTGTCTAGGTTTCTAGGATGTCAATACTTAGAAGAATATATATCTGCGGCAACTGGAATGCAACAAAAAGTTGGTAGTAAAGTTCTGTTGTGCTTTGTCTGCTCAGCACTTATAAGTGATCTTAAGTCTCTGTGATTAAGCACAGGTATATTTTAACAGGCACCTGCAAACATCTTGGAAAAGAGATGGTTACCAATTTTGTTCTGTGGGCAGCAGGTCAACTGCTGAAAATGAAGGGCTGAATGTCCCTGCACAGTTCCTGGCTGCTGTGAGAAAGTTCCAAACAAAGCATGAACAAAGCTCCAGTTGCAAAGATGAAGGTATGAAGACGGAGAGGAAGGCATAGCAAATAGAGACACTGGGAGCTGGTGCTTTTCAGCCATTTTCCACACAGCATACTCCACACATTCGGTCAAACTTGAGGTGTGTTATATTGTATGTAGGAGAGCAGAAATGGACCTCAAACATAATTTTGTAGTTTGTCCTACAGGAGGACCACTGTGCTTGTGCCATTATTGGCAGAAGTTTTCTAACTGGTTCTGAAAAACACAATGTCCCATGTAATGTCCCCCAGATCTACACACTCTTGTCAGTCAGAAGCCTCCTGTGTCCAGCCCCTGTACTGCAGTCTGAGCCCCTTGTTGTCCTCCCTGCCTTGCAGAGCAGATGGTTTCCTTCTTCTGTGAAGCAGTATTTAACGTATTTGAAGATCATTATCATGTTCTCAGACTTCTCTGAGTGCCAAACACATGAAACCACTTAGTCATGTCTGCCTTGTCTTCTAGACGGATGATCCTTCCTGCTGCTTTCTCTTCCAGTTGACCATGTATGTCCTCCTTGAAGTGCAGGACCAATATCTTTATGCAGTTCTCTAGCTACTGCTGAGTGTATGAGATGGATTACTTCTTGTGTCCACAAGCTGTAATCCTATTTTTATATCATTTATATATATTTTTTATATCATTTTTATATATTTTTATACAACACCATGACTTTCAGTGACTCATGTTTCATGCACTGTAGCACAAATATTTTTGTGCAGAAGCATTGTCTTATCTGTTCTTCCCCCCTGAAGTGTTTGGTTTTCACTGTAAGATGAAATTCAGCTCCTGCCTTCTTTAGGGCCTGACTTCCTTCAGATATTTTTCCATCAATATTCAGCCCATAGTCTAGAAAACAGCTTCTCCTCTTCAACGGCAAATGTTTGATCATCAGAGTGTGGCTGGTTGTTCACATAAAAGTTAGAGAGACTTCAGGAAAACACCATTGGCTTTTTATAATTCTGCTATGCCTATATGTGGAGTTTTCCAAAACTCTGTCCTACATGAAGATGTGCATCTTTAGTGAACATCGCATTATTCAACTGAGGGAAGAAATGGATTTACCTGGTTGAAGTTATGCTGTGTGGGGATACATGTCACTGCCGTGACAGAGTCTGCGTCTGTTGATCGTTTTGTAAACCATCAGGCCTCTGTTAGACTGTTTGAACTGGATGAAAAGGCAGAGTGAGAATTAATCAATGTTGTAATCTGGGCTCTGTAAAATGGTGCCATACGGTAGGCACAACAATGCAGAAAGATTACATAGTAGAGGTCTCTTCCAAACTGTTTTGGGCTGTGTTTTGGTGGGCTATAGTCATTCCTAAACTTAGATTTAAAAGGATATGTTTAGTCACCTGTCAGTTGCTTTTGTCAGCCCTCCAAAGCAGCAAAACAGCACCTCATGTAGGTCTGTGCGGTCACTAGTGTGTGGCAGCGTTATCTGAGTGGTATCCGTACCCTTACTTGTAGGTTGGTATTTATCTCCGTTTTCTGCCATACACAATCAATTCAAGTTGGATGTTAAGTTGCATAGGGCCCTCTACAATCAACAGAGGAAAAAAAAAAAATCACACACAGAGTACTGTCATCCTGTCTACCCTGACACTTATTTAGGACATGATGAATCTTCCTTTAGAGGTCCCCATTCCCATTGGCTGCAGAAGGAACGTTGACAGGATCCACTTTAGGTAGGTAAAATTAGGTGATATAACTGACCCTTTGCATAGCGATTCTACCACATGTAGCAGAACCTCATTAAATTATCAGTAAGACTATTTCTGGTAGTAGGAGCATAGGAATATTAGTTTTCTATTTCAATCATTGAAAAGTTAAAAACTGAATGGGGGGAATGCATCTTCTTTCTCCTATAGACATGGACTTCTGGGATGCTGAGATCCTTTGAATTTCATTTCCTTCTTCTGCATAATGGCTTACCATTAACATTTCAGACTGCCTTATTAAAGCCTTTGGACCATTGCGGAACCACATGTTGAAATAAGTAACCTTTCTCTGAAACTTAGCATTAATGTCTTCAGTGTAGTAAGCAACCATCTCAAGTATTTTAAAGTTGAATGCATTATCAACTTATATTAGGTTTTGCTCAGGTGCAAATTGCTGATATGCCCCTATAACATTTTCTCACTTGAGGAGAAAAGTGGAAGGAATTTACCCCCAGTGAATTCTCTACCATGGCTTCGACTACATGATTTTAACAGAGTGTGACCTTATAGTCTGCAAAGCTGAATGGCATAGTTGCATAAACACAAGGGAAAACAGGCAAGGCCACATAATGTGAAAGAAGTCCCCTTATAAACAACTTCTTAAATGACACTAGCAGAATTTGCATAGGCTAATGAGCTTGCGCTTTGGCAAACAGTTATTGTAATCAACAGCTTTTTAAAAAAGCATAATATAAGCAAAGTTATTTTTCAAGTTGTGTGTCTGTTTCTACTGTGTTCTGTTAAACAGTCTGGGGAATTTTATAAAAAGAAATAGGCACAGCAGTTTCAAACAAGAGTGACTATTGTGTGAAAAAAATGAATATAGAATTATAATTAGTGATTTAATGTCTATAATTATAATCAGACTTGAACAACAATTGTAGCTATCAGCAACTAATTTATGCCTGCCTTTGAAAAAAAGAAATGAAAAGCCAAAAAGCCTTCTCTCACTTATGTTCTCCCAGCCAAAGAAATAATGTTTACATGTATGTATTTAGAAGTATAATTAAAGCAGCCGGGTGTGGCCTTCCTCAGTCAGAAAGAAAAACAAAACACAAAAACACAAGGGTTGGCTTTTTTTTCGCTAATGAGGGATTGTGCATGGGAGATAGAATTTAATAACTTGCAGGCCTTGTCATGGGCAATAATTGTTTTCACTCCACCAAAGAGGGCTGGACCTCTGAGGCTCAGCAGTTACTAAACTCCACATGTAAGATGGGTGGCCCCTTGTTTGCTGGTTAATGGCTACTTACTTGGGTGTTTTGAGAAAGGATGGAGTGAGTTTTCAGCTCAACCACTTAGTGGGATTCTGCTGCTTTCTTCCTAAAATACTAAGTCTTCCACTTCCCACTTCCATTTATCAATAAAATGTGCAAATGCATGACTGTCAAACAATGATTTATTTGCTGCTTACAGAAGTCCCAACAATATTGTGTCAGTGATATCTTATGTATGTGTCAGACAGCCACATGCCAAGCCGAGAATTCTATGTTATTTAAGACCTCCATCGAATTTTTATTTTAAAAAAGGGTTTTCTCAGCAGCAGATTAGAGAGGCTCTGTGGTTACTGATACAGTTTACTGTAGCTGATCTCAGGAAGTTGATGGGTGTTGCTCAGGGGAATACACGGATCAATTCAATATGGTACCATGCTAAAAAAAACCCAAAAGAACAAAGCCTGTTTCATAAATTTTACAAGACTGTATTCTCCTCCTGCCTGCTGAGCTCTAGAAGCCGGCTCTCAGCAAGTGCAATTCACCACTGCTCTATCATCTGTCAGTGAGAGCACGGCTTGAGAAGACAGCACAGACTACATCTTCTATCACTGTATATTGAAATCACAAGCAATTAGAAAATGATTTCAGAAGATACTTGCCCATACCTTGTCCCTCTCACTCCTTCATTTTCTATTAAGGCCTATCTTCAGGAGTTAGCTCTGCTGCTGCTGTTCGCTGATAAGCACCTCTGCACAATGCCCAGGGCAGTCTACACATGGGGAGGCCAAATGGCAACGGGATTTTGGGTACAACCTAAGTGTGACCAAGGTGTGGGGGAGAGACAGAGAAGAAGCAGATTAGTCCCTGCCCTGTTCTAGCATAGAGCCCCTTTTTCAGCTCAGTCTCCACTAGTCCCCATCTTGTACCCATGGAAGAGGGCATTAGCCCAGCTTTTGAGCAGGAGGAAAGGGACGGAGCCTGGCTGTGCAGCCAGAGAAGCACCTTGAAGACAGGCTCTTAAGCAGCAGGGCTGCAGTGCAGCAGATCTAAAGATAGTTTCAATGTTGCATGGTTCCCTTGCTTCTATATGCCTGATTTTTGTATATAGACTACTTTCCCACATCTTTTTACTTGGTGCGTCAGTGTCCCGTCCACATGTTAGGATGCCATGCAGCCTTCCCTTTTCTTTCAGATGAGGAATGTCGTACAGTCCACCTCTCTCTGTACCAGAGGTCCTGTAACACCTTTCCCAGAAACTTTTTTCCAGTGTCTTTTCCACCCATCTTTCCTATCTAAGGCGGTCTGTTAATCTCCAATTTCAGCCATTTTACTGCTTCTGTGCCCGCATCCTCATTTTCCCAGGTCTTGTCCTGCTCCTTCACGCTTTTATGTGCTTTCTTAAGCCTCCAATGCCTACACCACTGCCATCGCTACACTTGTGGCCCTGACATAATTTTGTTACTCGCTTATGACTTCTTCTCTTTCTGTCCAGCTGGGTCACAGTCACAGAATGGTTGAAGATGAAGGGGACCTCTGGAGGTCATCTGGTCCAATTCCCCTGCTGAAGCAGGACAAACCAGAGCCTGTTGGGGTGTTAGTAAGTTGAGACAAGACATACTGTGTTGGAACATGCTAGTTACTGATGCTGACCATTCTTTGATCTATAATCAAATGCAAATGTGTTTGAATTAGTGGCTTATCTGAACAGATACAAAGGTCTTCATTTGCCCTTCCACCTTCTTTCATATTCATCCAAATTTCTCCCAGCTAAAAGCTGTTGTCTTCTGTCTTCTACATGTCAGGGAACAGCCAGCATACTAACATTCAGAAGTTATTATACTACATCTGGACAGACAGAAGTGGTGTCAAGTCATCTGCAGGTCAGCAAACAAGACAGAAATAGGAACATTTGAAAAACCCTACTTCTGACAGTGATAATCTTGGAGGGGTAGTGGTAGTAAGTTGAGAGGAAATATTTTCAGACAGCAACGTGGCTTCTAAGCCAGGAACATTGCTGTTGCAGCTGTAACAGGATTGCATTTGGGGAATTTTTGTAACTACAGAAAAGCAGTAATCTTAAGTCTTTGAAAAAAATAATTCTTATCACAATCAAAAAAACAGTGAAAATGAGGTAAGAAATGCAATTCCTGTCTATATTTCATTATTGCTGGAGGTTATCACATTATAAATATAATTGTAGTTTGGAATTTTGGTCTGTGAGAACCTGAAAAAGGAAGCACACTGTGAAGAGCCCCCAGACCCATGAGCAGGCTACAGTACCTAGTGGTTTTAGGTAAAATTGGGAAACATAACACGGACCCAATTGCCAGACAGCGCTGTAGCTTTCACAAGGCTTTCAACACCTAAATATTGATAGAGAAACCTGATGCAGTCTTCCTCATTTATACTGTTTGTGAAAAATCTGGCCTAAATATTGTTCTAATACCATAGGACCCTTCCTAAGATTGCTGTTTCCTATGGAGTAAACTTGAATAGTCACATCTTCGTTGCTTGCGGGTGTCCACACAAGCTGCAGAACTGAGCACACTGCGAAGGCAGGAACACAGGGACCAGCTCTAGATCCCTTGCAAAGGGAGGCAAGAAGAAGTGTACTATGGAGAGTTGCTTAGTGAGCACCTTGGGCCCAGAGAGCTCGTTAGTGTGGATGTGGTGCTGTGTAAAAGGGAGTAAAGGTCTCTGGGCTGCTGCCAAAATAAGCCCACAGTGCTTCACTGATCCATGCGGATGGACTGGTTTGGGTCAGGAACTCCAGAGTCTCTGGCTTCTCCTCTTTTTAACTTAACTGTATGCTCCGATAGCCTGGCTTATATATGTCTGTAAAATCTGCATTTGTTTTGGTTTAAGTATTTTACCCCAATTACTCTAGGCAATATAGTCGGTTGCAAAAAGAGCATCTCTGCCAATGATGCCTTCTAGTGTAACAGACAGAGCAAACACGACGCTAACAAAAATAACAAGAAGCACCACAATATATATTCATATATATTATGAAAACAGATGGTGGTTGCTGTGCTGGGAGGGGCAGTATTGTTTACTGTATAAGCAACCGTAAGTGTGGGGGCTGCTTTTCATTTTCCTAATCCTTCCTTGACATCCTTGGTCTGTTGCCTACCAACGAATCTACCTCATGCATAAACTATGAACCAGCAGTTCTAGCATTCATTATGCAGTTGATTGTCCTTATCTAGGCACTACTTTCATTTGGAAAACAGTTTTCATTAGAAACACATTCTTAGCAGAATTACTAAAAAAGACTTCGCAATCTTTCAAATAGGCATCATGGCATGGTATGATGATTTCCTTGCATGGTAATAATGTCAGAAGCTTACTTTATGAAGAAAGAATTCTCCATTTTGGAGATTTAGTTGCCTAAGTGATCATTAAAGAAAGGAATGTAATAGAGGGACAAAAATAATTTCAGAGACTAAATTTTTTCAGCGACATTTTTGTATCACTCCATTCTGCTCCCTACTCCCCCTCTAACTGTCAAGGATTTTTTTTTTTTTCCCCCTTGGCTTACAAGGGTGGGAGGTTGACAATGCCAGGGGTAGAATTTCACTTTTTATCCACAAAAATTTACAACACAGGTAATGGCATGTTTTCAACCCACCCTGTCCCATCAAGCCAGCCTCTTCATTTAACCAGCGTCAGCCCGAAAAAGGTCAAGTAGCAGGAACCTGAACATTAAATTTTTTTAGAAGTGTTACCACATGGAAAAAGTGGCATCGGTGTTACTTATGTCAGTTAGAGTGTGGGATAAGGAATTGTTAGCTACTTTCAGTTTGATTCTGTGGTTAAATTGCCACAGTTCCCCCAGATGAGAACTTCAGTGGAGCTAGCAAGTAGTCAGAGAAGTTCTGGTGAGGTATTCAACTTATGTGCTTGACCACATCTGTAGCTAAGTAGTGAAGGTTAGGTACATCAATACAGGCTGAAGGGTTTGGATTTACCTGAAGAATTATAATTATTCTAGGATTATGTAGGAATCTCTAGATTATTACAAAAGAATATTTCAATCCCCTATTACCCAAGACTTGGTCCATCAGGTCAAGGGTTGATCAGCTGTTCGATTGAATGGGATAATCATTTAAGATATGGCAGTTTAAGTTGGTTAAAATTCCTTGTGATACTGAGTAAATCACCTGTCTTGGTAGATGAACTGTAGGCCTGGCCTCTCTTTAAGCCAGAAGTGCTGCATTTGAGCTCCAAACTGAGATAACATTTTGTTTCTCAACACTTTTGTGAAAGGGATTGTTTTTGCAGCAAGATTATGCCATTCTACAACTCCACAATGTGCTGTTCTTATTTCCCCATATGCAGTTCTTATTTCCCCATCTCAGAAAAAGATTATACTACAATTACAAAAGATACCTGTAGGGAGACAAGAATGATCAAAGCTATTTCATAACTTTCACAGAAAACTACAAATTATATCAAAACTCTTCAGGCTAGAGTTAACTGAAAGGTGATACACTACAGGTCTACAAAATTGCTATTGACAAAAAAAGTAATTAATCACTCCCTATTTGCTTATCTTTTGTGATACGAGAAGAAGGCATCAAATAAAACAGGTGTGCCAGTTTCAAAACAAAAGGAGAGTCTTTTGTATGCTATGAAAGCTCTTGCTATAGGATGTATCGATGTTAAGGGATTGTGTGAGTTTTCTCAGTCACTGGTGGTGGTGGGGGAACAAGCAACAAATAACCCCCAAAAACACAGAAGAAAAATTCTTTGAGGTCTAATAAATGTAGACACAGTTTTGTCATGAGCTTGTCCCAGTTCCTCACCGCCAGTCTGAAAGACCCTTACCTCCAGTCCAGTACAAGCATAGAGAATGGAAGAACAGGACCTGGAGGTGCAGTGCTGCCACTGGTAGTGGGTTTTTCATATAATTCAGCTATCAGAATTTGTCATCCAGAATCTTTGATATGCTGCTAGTGGTGCAGTGTGACAGGAAACTACATATACAGAGACCCACATCTTAATAAGCATCCAGTTCTAATTTGTTAACTATTACTTTAAACTTCTAATAAGAATGGATGACTACCAGCAAACTAGCAACATTAAGGACAGATAAGATGGACAACCACCTACCCCACTGTCAGAACACAAACCAAATGGGAAACACAATGGTTTGAACACTTTAGTTCCAATTGCTGAGCTGACACTGCTGAATCTGACTTTCTTGGTATCATATTAGGGAGACAGAAATTAAACAGAGCAGCAAGGATCATCTATCTTGGCAAAAGCACGGTCTAGAGAAGATGGTCCAGGACCCCATTCAGCTGAATCTTAAAAGCATCCAATGTTGGGGAATCCACCACTTCTCTGGGTTGGGGAATCCAGCCACTTTCAATGGCTGATTGTTCTCATTGTGGAAAATTTTCCTCTTGTGTCCAATTGGAATCTCCCCAGCAGTAACTTGTACCCATTACCCCTCATATTTTCCATGTGACTCCCTGGAAAAAGGGAGTCTCCATCTTCTTTGTAGCCACCCTTTAAATAGCGGAACATAAAATTGATTTGTTGTCACCAAAGGCTTCCAGATAACAGTGACTTCACACTCCTTATATAAAACTTGTTGTCACTAGTCTAGCAACAGTACATTAGAAAGATTTTAAAGTTTCCATTTCTCTCTAGACTAAGACAGGATCTCACCAACCATATCAATAGCACAGTTTAGGAAACAGGAACAAAACAGACAGCAGAACAGAGTTTAGCAATGTTTTTCCCCATTGTGTTTTCCTTCCTGAATGCCAGATTTCTTACCTGCATGGTGCTTCCACTCTCAGTGCCATCAGATTCCACCAAGTGCTTAGTGTTTGGGGGACATTACCAGGGAGCAGCAAGAATAGGGCTGCACCACAAGGGTGGACAAGCCAGGAGATGAGGGTGGCCACAGCACAGACAGTGACCTTCCCAAACAAGCCAGAGTCCCACAGTATCTGAACAGAGTCCTGTTGGTGATGATAGCTTCAAATGACAGTCTCTGACAAGCCAAGGAAATGATTTAGGTCCAAAGTCCAGCCAAGGACTCCAGTCAAGAACACTGGAGACAGGACCAGAAACAAAGTTATTGCCCAGGTCTGATGGTGCCCATCCAGGAGACAGAGCTAGAAATAGGGTTAGAGCAAAAGCTACCTACCACACAGGACCACTGTCTATCCAGGAAAGCTAGCCAGCAACCCAGGGCTGAACTTAAATGGGGCTCCTGAGCCCATGGGCAGGTGTGGTGGGGGTCCAGGTGAGGCTGGTCAGGGCAACTAAAACCAATTTTTGCAGTCAGGGCCCTGACAGACACTAGGGAAGCGTACCCAGCAGGAAAAAACAAAGCCAATGTTTTTGATTTGATAGCCTCTGGTTTGCACAGGAAATCACAGGGAGGTTTCTCAGTCTCACTGAAATCTCTACCCATCTTGCAATGTTTATGTGCTCAAAACAAGCAGATACTCTTTTAAACTTATGAAAAAGTCAAGTTTTGTCCTACTGAGGTCAGTAATAAAATTCCCATTGGTTTCAGTGGGCTCAAGGCTTTACCTTCCTGTTTCTTTTTCTGAGCTGCTGTTTTGAAGTCCAGCATGGTAATAAAAATAATTAGAGGAAGTGCCACAGACTCTCTTTTTCCAAGCCTTTTCTGGAAATCACGTGAATCTCTCCTATATCAGTGCATTTTATGCTCCCTGCTTTGACCCTTGTGTCAGGCTAATGGCTTTCTGATTAAGAGTCAGATAAACCTGCTCCAGAGCGCATCAATATCCCTCCCTTTCGGCCAGAGGTCTGGGTCAGTGACATGAGCATGAAATATGCCTTTCCTCCTGACCTGCTGATGGAAAAATGTTGTGCTACTGTTGGGTTTGCTGGTCTGAGTTAAAGACAGCCTCACAAATGAACCAGGAGTGGGGTCCTTCACGTGGTAACTCTTTATCCCCAGATTATTTGACCGTCTTTATCACGAACTTTTACTGGCAATACTTTTACCCCATCTGTTTCTGGAAATGGATGAATGCTATTAGTGTGTCTTCTTGTCATAGACCTGGGGATTTGTGGTTG
Organism: Rissa tridactyla; assembly: GCF_028500815.1. NCBI lineage: Eukaryota > Metazoa > Chordata > Aves > Charadriiformes > Laridae > Rissa > Rissa tridactyla. The sequence goes on along the minus strand of NC_071467.1, from coordinate 36,556,330 downwards.
GTTTTTTTTTTTTTGTTTGTTTGTTTGCTTGAGAAGAATAAATAAACTAGGACAATGTGACTAGTAACGTGCCAAGAATTTAAACACATGAAATGCATAAGTTTGTGATTTCAGTGTTTTTCTTCTCTAAGAGTCATCATTGTACAGTGTTCAGCAAGTAACTGCTCCTAAGATTATCCTCTGCTCTGCTCTCAGTGTCCCATATACTCAGGTAGTCGGAAGTATGTGGCCATCCATCTCATAGCTAGGAAGTATGGAACTGATGCACTGTGTGGGATTTAGGTATCTTCCTAAATTTAGCAGTGAATGCCTACGTGCACTAGCTGTCTAGTCCATAAACCTGCAGCTCCATAGAGAGCTCTTCAACTGACTATCCATACAGATGGGGTTCAGCTGCCTAATAATGTGTGTCTAGTGACCTTTTTGATGCCCCAGGATATTTCACCAGGTGGCCATTTGCTGCTCTTGAAGAGCAAAAATTTTCTGTAGGTCTTGTGCTCAGCCTCCCCTGGTTCTGTCCTGAGTATCCTAGAGCATCTCAAACAGCTATAAACATATCTTTTTAGGAGACCCAATGCCTCTTTTGTTTATTTATCTTAGGATAAGGTGAATTTCTCTCTTGGCTTCATTGACTGTATTGACTAGGTCTCCACTGATTACTCTGAAAGTTTAAGGGGACCTTGGCTCACAGTAGACACTTAAATTCTGGTGACTTGCTGTCTGAAAACTGCTCCTTGTGCCCCTACATAAGAGCTCTTGAATCTTCAGGATCACAATTAGTATTTCTCAACATGCCCTGGTTTAAGGACTTAAACCTTAAACCTAAAAACCTTAAACCTTAAAAACCTTAAATTCAGGTCACTTGCCCCTCTAATCACAGTATATAGTGGTGCTGGCCTTAGAAGGGATTTAAGATGTGGAGGAATTTGCACTGACGAAACACAATAGAGATCAATTTCATATCTTGGGACTTTTCCTTTAAAACAAACTTACTGATCCAGAAGGTTTTGTTCATGCATTTGGCCACTTGCTCAATAGTAGCCTTTGGAAGACCTGCTGTGCCACAGAAGAAAATATTTTTTTCTGATTGGGATTATCTGTTAATTCAATCATTACTTTTGCTTATAAATGCCAAAACTTCATTGAGTCTTAATTTCACTAGAAGACCTTTCTATTACAATAGGATATTAGGACATTATAATAGCTCATATTTTATTCATATTGTATTCAGCACATTGCAGTGTCTTCACAGTAGTGGCCTTATGTTAACAGACATTTTTATTCCCTCAAAGTTGCATAACTCTATGTGTTGCTCCCTATAGTCTATTTGTGCTAATTTGTGAAGTGCTGAGGAATTAGTGGTAGTTGCACAATCTCTGTAGGTATCAGATGACGTTCAGCTCTGAGACTCTTGAGGAGTTAATGATTTTGGGTAGAACAAAGGAAAGACTTCTCTCCTGCTTTCCGCTGAGAAGACATGGAACTGCTCCCTGACCATGTAAAGGAGATAGAATTGCATGAATAATTTCCTCCTCAGAATAGCTAGTAGTTCTGTCAACAAATAGCAAGATAGATTTACATTTATATACTGTTACTCCACAGATCAACAGTGCTTTGCAGTCTTGCAGAGGACACCTCAGCTTCTAGGTTTTATCTTTATTTCGTTTTTCCCTTCTGAAGAGAGTTGACACACAGGCAGCAAGACTCCATTGTATATGTATTTGTATATGTGAATTAAGTTTTTAAAAAAGATGTATGCTACTGAACTTTATTGTTTGCAAAATGACATATGATATGAATATCAAAAATCTCATAGTAATGCACGTACCCAGGGGACAGAGTCTAAGCTTCCATGTGTAAATTTAATTTGATCATTTCCTGACTTGTGCTTGGCTGATGCTAACACATTCGCTTTCTCATAACGTTAGTATTTATAGAGAGCATGTACAAACATAGACTATATTTCATTCAATTTTTGTTTAAATTATTTCTTATTCTAGTGCATCTGTTTCTACTGAAATCCTTTTGCCATAATTGATTCATGTTAAAAAAAAACACATTAAATATCTTATTTTTCTTTATCCGTTAAGAAATCTAATCTTTGCTTATACCCTCCAGCTTACTAAACTGGAGCAAATAAAGGCATTTCAATGGCTGTATGAAAGCTGCTTGTTTGTATGCATTTAGGGGAGGCGTCAGTGGAACCCTTTCCAGATATCAGCCTCTGTGGTGATTTTAGCAAGGCAGCCTTTTGGTAACAGTCTTTTAAAACTAAAATAGACTCGACTTCCAAGAAAAGACAGACACTGTTAGTTGCTTTTGGTGCTGTGTGACACCTGGAATGTTTTCTAAGCTTTTTACCAATTTTACATCCCATTTCTGCCTGTTCAGCAATGAGCCAGCCAGAACCACTTCTACTATTTTAATGCTGCAATAGCTATTGGAATTGTTACCGTATGCCCTCTGCTCCCTCCTCCAGCTCCAGGAGGGAATTTCCAGTAGAAATGAAGGATCATGCTTCATTTTCTACCCTTTTTGTCTGCTTTGTCTGCTTCCGTTTTGACACAGGACTAGTTCTGCTTGAGCTTTAAGTCAACTGTCTGATAGAGGATATTGGACCCTCATAGTTTTATGAGTAAAACGTTTCTAGTTGTTTTCCTCTGCAATTCGTGAGAACAGCTGAAGCAGGAGATACACACCTAGCATCCAAACAAGGCCTGTGTTATACTTCTACAAGATCTGGAGTAACTCCCTGACCTCCCTGGAGTTCAGCCTCTTGAGCAAAACATAGCCTTTTGGTGGCCAATTTCTCCCTTTGGAGGTCCGTGTAGTTTCTTCTTAACTTCATAGAGAAATCACAAGCTCATGGCAGCTAATTCTAACCCTCATTTTTTTAATTAGAGTTTTGGACAGCAGTTGTGAATGAGTAATATCAAAAGCTGTGATTCAGATGGTAAAGGTTAGTTCTTGCACATGATTAAGGGGGAAGAGGCATAAGTAAATGTTTTCCTTTTGGATAGCAGCACGCTTCAGCCCCTCCCTAGCGCTCAACCTTCCTACCTTTTAAACTAATGTTCTCTCTTAACTCCATACACAAGCATGTGCTTTGCTACGTTGAGCAATGGAATCAAATGCTCAGTAGCAATGCAACCTAAAAGAGCAACTTAGCTTCTACACGCATTAAAAAAAATCGTCTGGTTTGTTTCAAAGCAGAAATGGTTAACTTGAAAAACACAGCCCCAGCACCACAGGCTCTCTATGTGCAAGTGCTTTAATGACCCCCAACTTTTAAAAATTTGTCAGACATAAAAGCAGTACTAATCCGATTAGTAACTGTGATTGAGTAAATCTACTGTAAAAATGGACCGTGCCCTGTTTTGAACATGATACTATGCTGGTCATTTGAGAACTGCCACTGTGAAACATAAAAGTCTCTTTGATGGAATATTTATTTCATGAGTTAAAAAAAAGGGGATACTATAGTATTGTTTGTTTTCAAAATCACTTGTAAAATTTTATTAGCCAAGGAGCCAATATTCAAAACAGTCAAGAAAAGACTTGTGCTGTGCAGTAAGAGGGAGATGAAAGCTCGTCGGAGAGGAAATCAAGTGGTTAAGTCCAAGAGTCGCTCGCTCTACTTCTTTTAGCTGCAGCACCCCGTAGGAATAAAAGGAAGACAAGTATTTTGGAAAACCTTATTCGTGAAGTTGAAAAAGTCAGCACTCTGTTGTGTGGCCTTGGAAACTCTCATTGAGCTTTCTATCTGCCCTCCAGAATATTTCTGCATGTCACTTTGGCAGTCACAGCTACTAATTTTAAAGCAGAGAAGCGTCTTCATTCCGTGGGGCTCACATGCAATGCAATTAGTCTTATTATAAAATGCCAAAAAATCTCTGGCAGCTAAAATAAAGTCCAGGGAAATGTCTGTGAAATGTCCACACTGCTGATGAATGAGTTCCTTGAAAAGAAGTAGGGGTGGGCACGAGCCACGACATTTGGATCTCAATCTAGGTCTGGAAAACCTGGGGATTGTGTTTTGGCTAGATCCACTATATATATAGAAGGAGATCATCAGCAGCATTTGTATCCAGATTTCATTAACTATTTTAAGTGCATGCATATGTACGCACACGCACAGTTTACAATTGTTATCCAAACTTCAAACAGAACAATAAATAATATTGCATATAAAAGGTCTCATTTTTCATTTGCCCACATGTAGCGGTATTTCCTTTCTGGTCAGAGTGTCTAAGAGGTTGTCTTGAGTCAGGAATGCTTGACCAGCCCCTCTTGCCCTAACACTAATGTTCTATTTACCTAATTAAATATGAGCTCAAGCTGTTTGCATGGTGGAACATGCCAGCTAGTGAGAGAGAAAAATCCCACTTTCCTAAGCCAGAAAGTGCATTTTTCAGACATGAGATGCAATTTTTCACCCCAGCTGAAAAGGTTTTCATTTTTTGAAGAAAAATGAATTCAGCTTGTAATGCTGAACTTTGTTTGCCAAAGTGAAAATAAAATAATAATAGTTTTTAGGATATATGGAAAGATTAATTTGTCCTGCAACAAGTCTCTTGCTTCATGTTCAGTTTGTCTGCATTTTTTTGTACAGAAGGACACATTTTAGACTGTCTGTGGAAGAGGCTGTCAGGGAATCGCTCCTGCTTTTCCCTTCACGCCAGAACATTCCCAACTGCAGGGGGCTGGACCCCACACCTCCCTCTGCTCCCACAGTCCTGAACCTGCACCTTTCGGTGCCCAGGGAAGTTTCTGAACTTCTGGGGGTTTGGGGACATGGAGGGTGACCGAGGAGCACCGGGCAGGGGCAGCCACACACTCCATCGCCCACAGCCAGGGGCTCGCTCTTTGGGAAACCAGCTTCAAATTGCACCCATGCCTGCAAGATCTCACCATAAACCAATTTGCTCCTGGATCCAGACAGCTATTGAGCACGCGGGAGAGAAATCCCAGGTGCAAAGTCCTGGCACGTTGGGAAGGGGAGCGGGGAAAGCCCCCAGCGCTGCCAGTGTTCACAAGGGAGGCTTTGAACTCCATCTGTGGGTCAGCCCTCAGCCGTGTTTTGCTGAGCACTCGCTGTTAAATCTGCATTTCTTCGAACAACGCTATTGAACTTGCAACTTAAAAATGGTTGAAACAACATTTTTTTGATTATTCACTTGTAGTAAATATAATTTAAAATTTCCTCCCCATAGACAGTGCTTTGCTCATTGAGGGGAGACAGAAATAGACATTTTCAACTATTTTAGCCTATGATTCAAGATCTTCATATTTGTGCATATGCAGGTGTGTTTGAACATCTATAGATACAGCCATATATTTTAAAGATCTTTTCAAAGAGCATGCCTACTAATAAAGACTTGCCTATGAGAATTAAATAGGCGGCTAAACGATATTTTATCTAGGCTGAGGTAAGCTTTCTAAGGGTAAATAGCACTCGTCTTTGTTCCACCTCCCCGATCCCAACCCCAGCAACTTGCATTTGTGGCATACATTTTTTTCTAGTTTGAATCACAACTGAATTTCTGCCAAGAGTTCAACAGGTGCAAACTCTAATGACAAAAGTAACTGTGTCAGAATGGTTTATTTTGTTAATTTTCCTCCTCAGATCCTGCTGTCGTAGAGGCACTGTAGAGCTGCTCAGCTTATGAATATGAAGTAAGGTAAAAAGTCGTTTCCTAGGGCTGAAAGAATGGGTTATAAAAAGGCAGATTGGTGCCTGAAAGGGTTTGCACGCTGCTGCTGAAGATCACATATAAAAATTTAGTACATTTACTTTCTTTTAAATATCATATAATCCACTCTGTACAAACAAAACAAAGGAAACAATGACCATAGACACACCTACTGGGATTCTAAAACAAATATTTGATCTTCAGATAGTAAATTTATGACATAAATTCTCTATTAAACAATTACACATGTGCATGAGCACATGGAATAATAAATATGTGGTATTTTAGTGCATGATAACAACAGTGGAGTCTAGTCTGGAAATCTGAAGGAGGCTGCAAAATAGTCCCAGTAATTTCTGATATCCATGAAAGATTATATCCTAAAAAAAGGGGGCACAAATCAGACCCGTTAAAACAGAATATGGATTTTCTCACTAACATTTTACTCCCTGACTCAAACTGAACTTGATCCACTTGTTCTTGTTTAGACCGTGCTTTTGCCAAGAAAGGTTGGACCAGATGATCCTTGAGGTCCCTTCCAACCTGCTGTTCTATGATTCTGTGATTCACTATTCTTTCACACTTTGAGCATATTCTATTCCAGTATATTTCGAAAGCGGACCCTTTACTAGAAAAAGCCCTGTTTGTATCGAAACACAGGAATTGTGTATTTTCATCCTTCTGAACTAGGAAATCCCAAATGTACGGTATCCTGGGCTGCTTGTCAGGGATGATGGTGTGTGTATAGTGAGCCGCGAGCAACTCTTTGTTTCATTTCCAAACAGTTTTATAAATAGAGCTCACTTACAATCTCATAAACTTCATTCTGTCCTGAGCCCTTTCTGCATAGCTTCATTTACACACGCACAAATTGAGCATTTAAGAGGTTTACTTTAGTTTGATAATGATCTATTAGGACTGATTATAAAATAAAATCAAATCAGGTATCTAGTACAAATATTCTTTCACATAAACAACGCATCACCTCATTTCACTGCGGTCTCATTTCTGGATTTGGGGTATCAAGTTCATCACATTATTCTAGGGCAAAGTGACTTGCTCTTGTAACATACTGTTTTGGAGCTTGTAGTCTTTCAAAAATACAGAGGCCCAGATCTTGAGCTTGGTTTTGGGGAAGATACTTCTTAACAGAGGCTGTAGCTATAAATCAGATGAGATTTTACATGTGGGTATGTACATGTGCATATGTGTGACAGAAGGGGTGCAGAGGTGGAAGGATGGTATTAGTAGTGGGGATTTACACCATCCTGGTCATTTAAAAATTGCATTCAGCATGTCACTGGTTATTATTTCATAGAATGTGTTGGGTTGGAAGGGACCTTTAAAGGTCATCTAGTCCAACCCTCCTGCAGTAAGCAGGAACATCTTCAACTAGATCAGAGATTTAGGCTTGGCTTTTTTTGTTTTCAAGTTGCAATGTATCTCGGGTGACAATTCCTGATCCCTTGCCCACATTCTTTTCTTTCAAATTCCTTCCTAGGCTTCTGTCTTACAAAACGTTATGCATCTTCCTAACCTTACATGTGAAGCCAATGGCATTCCCTCTGACATGACCTCTTCATGGAGGGCGCCCTGTGCTGAGCAGTGGAGGGAGTGGCTGTGACCGCTGCCACCACGTTGCTGTTTCCCAGCGGGATGAGTTGGGTTGGGGACAGAAAGTGGGAATTGTACCGGGAATGAGTAAATTGAGGACAATTCTGGTTGCTGCCTTACACCAGCATCTGAGATTATCCAGCAGAGTCAGCGAGGGGGAGGTAAGAGGAACATTCCAAATAGGAATAAGTATATCCCAGACACTTCATCTGCTGTCACAGTGCTGCCACCCAGAAAAGGGCTGTCATGGTGGTGGTGGCTTAAAGTGACTGGAAGGAGCCCAAGGGAGCAGGGAAAATTACTGGTGAAGAGAAGCAGTGCTGTGAGGATGAAAGGAGGAAGGACTTCTGGAAAATCTCTCTCCCCTGCCAAATATCACTTTGATGCTCTTTTCCTCTGTTACTTTTCTGCTAAATTTCTCTGTGATCAGTATCCCAAAGCTATTCTCCAGCAAAGGAACAAAAGGGAAGTCTGGTCACCCACCAGTGTCACAGTGCAACCTCCAGGCACTGGAACTGGATGGTGGAACTGGACTATGCTTAGTCCATAGCATGATGGAGTAAGCGAGGCCAAGTACATAGAGAGAGGCAATAACTTGCTACACCTCTTCATGTTAGCAAGAAGAAAAAATGAGACACCCGTAAGTCTACCTATCCTTTGTCATATCTGAAGAAGGGCTTATGCACCTGAAAGTTTGTCACTTTTTTTTGCCAATTCTATCAATGAATCTCACTGTAAAAATATTGAGCTCTCTTTAAATTGTGCCTCGCTTATTTAATATAGACTGCCAGTCCAATATCAGCAGCGCCTGAATTGCTGAGAAAGATAAATGCCGTATTACATCCTCTCAAGTAAAAAAACACAAATGAGCGCGCGACCATTTTAACTCCTCTCCCTGTGACTGGTAGCAGAGCAGACCCCAATGGCTGGTTTTCCTCTGGAGAGTCCGTGAGACCACCTACGTGAATGAAATAACAGAAGACAACACAGACACAACAATTTCAGCTTTCATGCCAAAGCCAGATAATTTTTAAAGCTGCAACTAACTTTTTTTCTTTGTTTTAAACCAAGTTTTCTGTTCGCAATTTATTTCAGGTACGATACTGCTGTTCTCTGGCGCTGCAAGGAACCTGCAAAAATGTTACCCCCGCTGAGTTTATCCATGGATAGGCAGCCGTATGTATTTATAACCAGCACAAATAATCATGGTTGAGAATATGCAGGCAGGAAAGTGTAAAAAGGACAGGTAAAAGCAATTTAAAAATCACATCTAGATTCAGTTCTTTGTTCTTCTGAAGAACTTTACTTCCAGGCGGGCATTCCCAGAGAAAGATGAAATGTTTAACTGCTAAAAAAATACCCGATTCTTTGTTAGCCATTTACATTGGATGAGATCTACAATATCCTTACATGTAACATCAAAGATTGAGTCAGTCCCTGCATTCGGGTTGTTCCCACACTAGAAATGAATACCTTTTGAAGAAAGTTACATTTCACCACTGCCAAAGGAGCCAACCCACTAATGCAGCAACGGGACTCCACTGCCGATGAACGTGTGGTCTAGCCCCAGCATTGTTTTCTGATTTATCAGCAGTGATTGTTAGCTCTAAATATCACTAAGAATTACCTATCATAAATATCTCCTGATTTCTTACTTGCTGGGATCCGGGTTAGTTGATCGTCAGTTGAAGCACGGGAAAATCTTTGTCGCAGTGTTCTTTTTGCTGGAGGAGAATGATGGAAGAAATACGGGAAGTTTTTAGGTTTTGTTCTTTGTTGGGGTAGTAACCACTTTTTTGTCATTGTGTATTTCTGCAAGGTCTATATTACTGCTTGGAGTACTGAAAAGACATTTTAACAAAGGGGGAATAAAATAACAAAGATGAAAACTGTAAATCGAACAACACGAGTTAAAGATGTCTGCTCAGTACTTTACACAGAGATAACAAATGACAAAAGCATCTAAAATCAGGTATTTATGTTATTCCTGATTCCACTCTGTAAATTCATCCCTGCTAGTCGATTGGAGTCTCAGTTCATAAACTAGCACTATCTTCATTTCTCTGCTGATCCAGCTGATTTGGCCTTACATGTTTCCTTCCCGGAGGCCAAATGCCAGCCTCAGTGTATCCTATTTATGTCGTTTACTTTATTCACACTCCGAGCCAACGTGCAATCTCCTCAGAGCGGCCTAAAACCTCGGGGCTTTTATCAATCAGTTTGATCTTCAGCTTTGAGAGCGGATTCAGCGACGCCGGAGCTGCAGTAAAATACAGAATTTTATAGCGCCTTTGCAGCCCGGTCTCGGTATGTTTTGAATGAAGGTGACGCTTTGGGGTTGGGTGGTTTTTTTCGCCCTCTTTCCCCGCCAGCGCCTCCCGCGGGTGCGGAGCCGGGCGCGGAAGCGGGGGGCGGATTCCGCCGGCAGGTGGCGCTGCCTCCACACGGAACCGCCGCCGGCCCAGGGACGGGGCTGCGCGGGGCTGCGCGGTGCCACCATCGGGATGGGGCTGCGCGGTGCCACCATCGGGATGGGAGGAGTGTGCGGGGCTGCGCGGTGCCACCCGCGGGACGGGGCTGCGCGGTGTCGCCTCCGGGAGGAGCTGCGCGGTGCCACCCGCGGGAGGGGGCTGCGCCGGACTGCGCGGTGCCAACGGCGGGACGGGGGTGCGCGGGTCTGCGCGCTGCCAGAACCCTGGCAGCCCCCCCACCCCCGCTGTGGGGGGGGGGTTCGGTCAGCGCTTCCTCGGGTGACCTCGGCGGTGCTACCCCTGCGTCTGCCTTTGTCTTCCCTTTAACCGCTAATTACAGCTAATTTCCAAACGCACCTCGTCTGAGCCCAGAGCTAGGCGTTGGGCTAATTTATTATTATTTTTTTAAAAAATGTATTTTGTGCCTTAGCGGCTAATACAGCTGCTCACATATCAGACCGAATCTACCAAAATTGATGCATCAAAGGGTTTTTTTCTTTTTAGGCACGTATAGACATAATTTACAAAATTTACATAGAAGTGAGAAAATGACAGTCTGTGTTGATTTTTTACAGAAATAAGATCTACTGTGGCATCATTTTCATATTTCTGGAAATTGTTACCTGGCACTTTAAAGCTAAAAAAAAAAAAGAAAAAAAAGGCCTGTGATTCTGAGTAATTTAGAGGTAGGATATTCAGCATTTTCTAAAAATTAAGATTATGATATCTCAAACTGAGAACCTCAAATTACTGGTTACTGTTGAAAACCTAAGCCTACAAGTGCCGAACCTCTTACTGCCACTGTATTCACTGATAAAAATAAAGTAGCTGATATTGCCATCTGAAATATTTTGGCCTTCGGAGCAGACAGAATTATGCTGTCTCATGAGATCATAGCCAAGTCAACAGTATTTCTTCAAACCTTTGGTTTTTTTGCTGGCCAAGCCTCAAAAGATCTGTGTTTAGGTTCAAGCTTGAGGAACCACCCAACTGGAGAACGACATAAGAAGCGATGTTCAGACTTGGTTTCAGATTCAAACATCTTCAGAGCTTAAGGAGGAAGAAGAAAAGAAAGGTGATTTGGACATGGTTTTGATTCACCCCTTTGTACATATGGGGCCCACAGAGATTTTTGGATCTGGATCCAAGTGTCTATGAAATGTGGGAACTTTCAGATCCAGGCTCTTGGTTTGGTTTGGATCTACCTCTCTGCTTTGAACTGTTTGGGTGTTTACTTGAAGCTTGTCCAACCTGTCCACATGTTTTGGAATTTGGAAAACTGAGCTGGAAATGTGACCAACTGCCTTTTTTGTGTGTGTGTATGTGGTATATGACAATTTCAATTCTCAACCAAAGCTAGAAATGAAACTGGCTTGTTTCAAGACATTTACCACTTCAGCTGACACTTGGGATGTAAGAGGTGCAGATGTGAGGGTGCCTGAATGGTTGTGGGTGTCTCCTCCCTCCTTCTTTCTTACACTCAGAGTATCAATAGAGTGAAACGTTCTCATATGAAAACTTATTTTAGAAGGGGCGATGTTAAGACAGCACATCTCCATAGATACTTCAGTAAGAAACAGACTTTCCTCGATTCATGCATCATTTCCATTTTGAACAAGAAAGTTTGACGAGACTTAACGGGACAGAAAACGTCTTTTATTGTGTATTCTTCTAGTTTTCTGTAGTTGTAGGCACTTGAAGGAAAAATTCACTCACTTCAGAGAGATTTTAAATCTTCTTATATTTAATATTACCTGAATTTTAAAGCATCACTTAATCCTCTTCCACCTCTTTAAAAATGCAATTAAGTAAAAATAATCAGAGCATTTGCATTCATCCTTGGCTTCCGAATTCTTCCATAACTACGCATTGTTTTTATTTGAATTCTTATTCTTTTTTATTTCATTCTATGTTAATTTTCCTACTGAGACAGTGCTTATAATAAACAAAACATGATTTTGAAAGTAACTGTTGATCTGGTATTTTTTAAATGTTTAATTAAAATGTTCGCTATATTCACAGCTATATTCATTGATTTCATATTGTTCTTGTCATTTCACCCCCTGCATACTTTGAGTTGTCCTAATTTATTACAAGCCTATTTGTATCCACAGCTCTGTTTAAATCTGCTTTCTAGCAATGGGAATCCACTGCGTTCCCCTTAAAATTGCACTGAAGCAAATATTTGCACAACTGGAGCCTAGAGTATATGCAGGTTTTCCTTATGTAATTTATAAAACAAGTTAGGGACAAAAGGTGAAAACTCAATGTTTATATTGTAGTAAGAAAACTGTACGTATCAGGTGAGCGTACAGGACCGTGGGCACACGCAGGGGGGGCAATGACATACACGGGCGTTATTTATAGCCACGATGCTCAGTCATTTTTCAGGTGCATATGTTCCATAGAGGCATACAAGGTTAATTTTAAAAAAGCCTCCCCAAACTCAATCTGTACAGCAGATCTCCGCGGACAGCAAACTGCACTCTCTGATGTCAAAGAGCAGGTAGCTCAGCATCTTTCTTTTGGACTTGCAGAGTAAAGTGCTGAAAAGCTTTCTGGGAACTTTTCCGTGTTCCCGATGCCACATTCCTCTCACAAAGTGGTTGAATGATGGCTACAGTGTCAAAGATAGTAGCTAGAAATGTAAGAAACAGGGTCACAGCTTATTTCTCTTCTAAACCCAAATAAATTGCTCGACGCTTCAGGGTGAAGAGCTTTAAATTTGCAGAGTGGATTTGCTTGAGCTGACAGTCTTTGAAGAGCTTGACCTGTAACTTGTATGCTCCTGTTCCACTGCCAGCCCAGCCCCATAACTCACCCCGAGAGAGAGTGACAGCCTCACCTATAAACTTATGTCGTCTCCTCACTGGCGAGCTCAGGATTAGCCTCCTCGCAAATGCTAACCCAAGGTTTGAAGGTATCACATGGCTGCTTGGGACAGCAGTGGTGATGTTTGTGGAACCGTTCCCTGTCTCGGGGCTAATCTCCGGGATAATTTAGATTAACCTTACAGATCTCTGGAAACCCCATTCCCCGTGATGGACTATCCCTATTATAACCAGTCTCAATCTTAAAGGTTTAACCCAAGCTGACATCACAATGTTATATCAAAAGCTTTAAACTGATATATATCTAAATAACCCTCCAACCCTCCTCAATTAGACTTTACCTTTTGCTTTAAAGTCTTCGCCCCCTCACGAAAACACCGTATCTACTGTGAATAATGCTAACCAGAGAAAGCAGGACATCTTGACATCACCGTGTGTTTACTTTGTCGCAAGACGGATCACTGTGGCAAATAGAGGGGATGTATCAAAGAGCCTTCCCCCACCCCCACCCCCCCACCACATTCGGGAAGGTTTTGAAATCAGGCAGCCCGGGGTGGGAAGGGAGCGGGGCTTTCACCTTAGCAAAGGTGCCTCAGGGGCAGGCTCTGGCTTCTGGCACGGGAAGCCAAATTATTCTCTGTTAGTAAAAGTATTTATAGCCATCATTACAACTTTGACTGTGGCCAAAGTCCACTAGAAGCATAGAGAAACATGAACTAAAAGCATGATTCCAGTCTGAAGCTGGAATAAAAGAAATAAATCATGCTACATAGGATTATTAAAAAAAAAAAAATAGCCTGTCGAAAATTATGCAGGCAGCTTTTTGGGGGTTTTGTTGTTTTGGGTGCTTTTGTTTTTTTTTTGAAAAGGTGCTCTGCCGCAGGGAGAAAGGTGTTTATGTCTCAGGGATTTTTGCACAGCAGCCAGAGTAATTCTCAGGATGCGCCTCTCGCCAAGGCGGCTGCCACCAGTTGCACTGACCAGTCCTCAGGTCCCTCCCCAGGGAGGCAGAAGGACACTGCAGTGAAGAAGGCCAGCAAGGTCTCAGCCTGTGCTGATCCTGCAGGGTTTGGGGCCAGGAGAGCCTTTTCTTACCTATAGACTAATTTCCAATGTCTCACCTGACCCGACCTGCACCACCTGAGCCTTCTCACTTCCCCTTGAGTACTCACCACCAACAGACTCAGGACAAAAACATCTGGGCAGAGTCATCCAGCTGCTTTCTGCTACAAATATGGAAAATGCCAGATTAAATAAAATTCTTTGAGGGGGAGGAAAGTGTTTGGGTGGGGTGTACTCATCTTTTTAGGTGGGTAAAAAAGGTCCCCCCCCGGCCCGTCCTTTGCTGTTCCTGCTTTCCCTGGGATAATTTTTTATTTGTTGGTAACTTTGAACAGGCTGAAGACCAGTTATAGAATAAAGAAAAAATTATGAACCTGAGAAAGGCAGGTCAACCATCATTTTTTTCAGCAACTGTGAAAGTTTTTACTTCCAGCCTGCATTTCAAGTTCTAGTGTCAATGATGGAGCAATAAAAGCAGCTGCAAAATAATGATGCAAAGAGGCCATGTGTCTTATGGTTTATGTACAAGACAGAAGCTGACAGAACACCGAAGGCCATAACTGTCTGGGAGGCACCAGCCTTGGGAGAACACTTTTTTTCAGTTTCCATGTTGGTTGTGCCCCGGGGAGTACTTATGGGATTGTTTCTCTGGTCTCTACGATTTCACAATTATGCAATCTACCTCCAGGGATATGATCTCTTGACTCAAAAATAAAACAAAGATCTTAATAAAAATGAATGCAAAGGTACAATAGAAAAATGGACTTAAGGAGAAAACATGGAATTTTCCAAGCGTTTCTACAAAGGTGGCTAAATTAAGCCACAATTCTTCTACATGAATATGGAGCAAAAGGTGAAGTAGACAGTGATGTGACCCAGAGCCCTTGTAAAGCTATTCTGGTGGCACAAAGCAGGTTTCAGCGTATCTTTGAAGGATTTCTGGGGCAAAATCCTCCAACATAAGGATCATCAACTCTTTTTGTCTTTGCCCCATCAATCCCAAGGAGCACTGATCTGTGGTGTATTGGATTTAGGAACCCTCGAAGTAGTATAACTTCTCTGTAATGTTCTTGTTAGATATGTCTGTTGCGCCTTGCGCTGTAACACTTTGACTGTGGTAATATGACCCAGGAAGAGAGCCCATGTGTTAGCCCATTACATGAGTCCATCCACTGGTGGGCTCAAAGAGGAATAGGTGCAAGTCCATGTAAAAAGAAGCGGTTTGGATGGTTGGCTTAATTTTTATAACCCTCAGATTTGCTCGATGTGGTGTTTGACCGTACATCCTATGTGTTTCACTGGTTCATCCTCCACTTTGTCACCGTCTGTTCCCAGAAACAAACCATCAATGAACAACTCCCCATGATCACCAGGATACAGCATCTGCTCTGGTGTCAGCTGTACCTGCCTTGTCTTCCTGTGCCAATGCAAAACAGTTGGAAAACTGCTCCAAGGAAGCAGCTACAGATTCTTTAAAATAAATTACTCTGAAATTTTGCCTTTTTGGCCTGCTCGTAGCTTGTTATCTGGGGAGCTGGTAGTCAGATCAGCTCCTGCTCTCAGCTCTTGCACCTAGCAGATGCTTTCAGTGCAAATGGGGATCTGAATTCTCCCTCCGTCTAATGCACGTGGACAATTGGTGTCTAATTAGATATCAATTGGAGTACTGTGTCCAGCTCTGGGCTCCCCGGTTCAAGAAGGACAGGGAACTGCTGGAGAGGGTGCAGCAAAGGGCTACCAAGATGATTAGGGGACTAGAACATTTCTCTTATGAAGAAGGAGGTTGAGGGACTTGGGTCTTTTCAGTCTGGAAAAAAGATGACTGAGGGGGTACCTTATCAACACTTATAAATACTTAAAGGGTGGGTGTCAGGAGGATGGGTCCAGGCTCTTTTCAGTGGTGCCCAGCGACAGGACAAGGGGTAACGGGCACAAACTCAAACATAGGAAGTTCCATCCCAACACGAGGAGGAACTTCTTTACTTTGAGGGTGGCAGAGCGCTGGAACAGGCTGCCCAGAGAGGTGGTGGAGTCTCTGTCTCTGGAGACATTCAAAACCCGCCTGGCCACATTCCTGTGCAACCTGCTCTAGGTGACCCTGCTCTGGCAGGGGGGTTGGACCAGATGATCTCCTTCCAACCCCTGCCATTCTGTGATTCTGTGATTCTGTGATCAACTGTTTGAGGGACTGGGTGGCCTGCTCCTTCATTCAGACACCAAGTGACTTAATGGTCCTAAATAAAAGGCCCTTTAAAAGTTAAAATAACTTTGGTGCATGTGTTTCATAGAGCCACAGAATATTCTGAAAGCAATGAACACAAAAAAAGTCACACAGCATTTTCTCTCATGTGAGAGCATGCACATCCCAGTTAGTGTAAAACAATACAAAGTCTTCCAGTGTGAAATGGCATGGGAAGAGATTGTAAGAGAGTCTTTCTCAGTGGGTTTTTGTCCAAATCAAAGGGAGAGGTTTGTCCCAAAGGTATGACGTACAACTGGCAGGAATCAGGCAAGACCCCAGGATTCCTGCAAGATGAATGATCTGAATGGATAATGAGGTTGTTTCCTCCTGCTCTTATACAAAAATATCCTCATTTGAGGAAGTGCTGACCACTTTTCTTTCCTCGTGTTCCAAATTCAGGTCCCAACAATACAGGTACTAAAAATCAACTAGCCACTTAACAAAAAAAAAGTCTTTTTAGTCTAGGTATGGTTGTAAAAAAAATGATAAATTCGTCAGTCAGTATAACTGACTTTGTTCCTAACAGCACTTACAAGAATCCTTCCCACCACCTGCCCCAGGGATCCTCGCGGTGGTGCAAGTGATCTCACAACCATTTCCTTCAGTCTGTGGTGGATTTGGCCTAAATTTCAAGTACATTTCTGGGTTTTGTTCTGGAATCACTAATAGTGAGTCAAAGAATCAGTTCAAATGCTGTGATTTATGTGAGAGTTAAATGCCACTGAAAGGCAGAGTAACTGCTTCTCAAGACCGATTGCTGTTGCGATGTTTGGTGTTTTTCTTAAAAGTCCCAGGGAGAGTTTCATGAGAATCCAGTTACTTTAAATTTAAAATAAAGCCCAACAAGTTTATAGGTCCTCAAAAATTGTGAAGGAAACATTAAAAGAGAGGCTTTTTAATGGCTTAGAAGCCAAAGTACTGAATATTTAAGCCAAAGAACTGAATATTTAGCATTTGAGAGAATTTAAGACCCATTGCTGGTTTTAAGATAATGATTTATGGATTGCTTTGGTGATTCTGAACAAAGCCCTGGGCCCCCTCACTCTGCATATCTATCCCCTGTGCTTGCTTTGGCCTTCAGGAAACATGGTTTTACTCAAGAGTTTAGAGACTGAGAAGGGCTTAATCTCTTCTAGCTTTGGTGATTAGACAGATGTCTATGTCTAACATAGATGCCTCCATTGTAGTAGTCAACCTGCATCATTACTGACGGACTGCAGCCTACTGCCAGGTGGGAAGAGTTGATGGGAAAGTGTCCTCATGGTGTACAAGAGGAAAGGGCTTGTAACAACCATGTATCTGCAAGTTAAAACCCTGGCACAAGAGCAGAAAACAGCTAAGGTAGGATGCTCAAGGAATAGGGTCAATAGGGCTGTCAGCATGAATGGCTTGGGCACTGTGGCTACAAATTTCCAAAGTGGGCACATGGCTCACAGGGGCATCCTGGGGGCAAACTGTGGCCATCGCAGATGCTAAGTGGGTGTGCTTGGCATGGGTGTGATCATGAGGGCAGGTTGTGGCAGGGCTTGCAGGTGATCTAGGAGACTCAGTGACTGCACTGACAGCAAAACTGCCGTGGGGAACAGGCCCTCGAAACATCACAAAGCAGTATCCTTTGAGTCAGCATAAGAAGGACATGGACCTGTTGGACCGGGTCCAGCGGAGGACCACGAAGATGATCAGAGGGCTGGAGCACCTATGCTATGAGGACAGGCTGAGAGAGTTGGGATTGTTCAGCCTGGAGAAGAGAAGGCTCCAGGGAGACCTTATAGCAGCATTCCAGTACCTAAAGGGGGCCTACAGGAGAGATGGGGAGGGACTTTTATCGGGGAGCAGAGCAATAGGATGGGGGGTAACAGTTTTAAACGGAAAGATTTAGATTGGATATTAGGAAGAAATTCTTTACTATGAGGGTGGTGAGGCACTGGAACAGGTTGCCCGGAGAAGTTGTGGATGCCCCATCCCTGGAAGTATTCAAGGCCGGGCTGGATGGGTCTTTGAGCAGCCTGGTCTAGTGGGAGGTGTCCCTGCCCATGGCAGGGGGGTTGGAACAAGATGATCTTTAAGGTCCCTTCTAACTCCAACCATTCTATGATTCTACGATTCTATGATTCTATGAGTCAAAGGCAGAATGAACCAAAGCTGTCAAGGATGGGGAAAGAACCGTTGCCTCCAAGTAGGATGCAGTGACACAAAGGAGCTGGGGCTCCTGAAGAGCTATTTTGTACCTGCTGGAGTGAAAAGGAATAGTTTGGTTTGTGTTGGTTTCATAAAGCCAGCCCTGGGAGGGAGATTCCTGCATTGAGTCCCCTGTTGTGTGGTGTGTGAGCACCTCTGGGGCTCATGGGAGGGAAATCCAAGGCACGGTAGCAGATGCTGCACGGGGCAGGAGTGATGCACCGTCAACACTCGTACACCAGCAGCCAGAGGAGTGCGGTTCTGCAACAGGGCTTTAGTGTTTCTTAAAATGAGTCTGCTTGCCCAGCCTCTCTTCGTTGGATGAGGAGCAAGGAGAAACAGCTCAGATCAACTGCAGTCAAGGCCATGCTTTTACTGCCTGCCATTAACAGCTTAGTAAATGAAAAATTGGTTTTGCAAGAAACACGCTTTGTGTTTTGACCCGTCACATAAAATAGCTATGGCTGTGGAGTATGAAACAGTCCAAGCTAAAGTGGTGAATCCAGCTAACTGTTATTTGCAGGTCATGTCGCCCATGTGTTTTGAGTGCTCAGACAGTGTAAAAGGCTGTAACTCTCCAAACTAAAGCGTTTCACCATAATTGATTAATCTTTTGGCACAGACCTTTTAAAGTGTTTTATTCTCTGGGTGCTATTTTTCACATTTTGTCTCCTTATTAAAAACTGCAGTCACCCAATCAGCTCTCAGAAACAATGACCTATGACTCATGTAACCATTGACAGACTGTTTTGGAACAACTCACAAAAAGCTGAAATGCATTAAACTATTCAGCTAATACATAAATAGAATACAGGGTCAGTTTGCAAGCCATTTGTTAATAGACTAAAGGGCTCCCTTCCCACAAAAAATAATTTAAAACATGATTTATCCAGCTTCTTCCAGAACAATTCATTCTCTCCAGAGTCTCCTTGATGTGAGTTACAGATATAAAGGCTAGCCTGGCTATAGCTGTCAAGGACAACCTTTTTGCAGGTTTTGGATCATTTCTGGTTCCTTGTATGTTGGCACAAGCCTACCAGCTATAGTAACCTGGCCTGCAGATAAATTTCAAGAGTCTTCTGTATTTTTTCTATCAGTTCAACAGTGGAGCCCCCCTAATATTGAAGTGTTGGGCATTTTCTGTCTGTTACAGGAGTTTCTGAAGACTTGTGGTGATCCTGGTTGAGCAAGCTGATAAAGCAGAGAAGTTGTTCTTCACTTAAACAGGCCAAATGATCAAGAAGTTGATCACAGGCCAAATGATCAAGATGTTGATCACAGGCTGTGATCAAGAAGTTGGCCAGAGGATTGGATTTGACTGGAAGAGGATTGGATATTACTTTGTCCGCATTTGGTTATGTTGGAAAATCTTTTGTCTGTCTGAGTAGATGCCAGGTCTCATTGTAGAAAGGTGGAAATGCCAACTAACCACTGAACTAGTCGCTGCCCCCTTTTCCCTGCAGAACAATTAAGAATATATAGATATCATGCTGTACATCAGGAGATTAGAGGTTAATCTAGTCCAATATTCTGTTTTCAGTAGTGTCCAATGGCAAATGCTTACAGAAATGTAAAAGAATAGGGCAGACAGACAGTGATAAGTCCAGTGCCTGTTTGCAGCTCAGGGTCTTCCTCACCTACACAAACTGATAGCCCTCAATGGAGTTTTTTTTCTGTGAGTTTGTACAGTCAGTGCTTACACCCAGGTAACCTCAGCATCCATTATTTTCTAGGGTTTTACCAGGGATAGCTTCTGCTATTCCT
Organism: Rissa tridactyla; assembly: GCF_028500815.1. Lineage (NCBI taxonomy): Eukaryota > Metazoa > Chordata > Aves > Charadriiformes > Laridae > Rissa > Rissa tridactyla. The sequence continues at coordinate 36,536,475 of NC_071467.1, read as the reverse complement.
TTTGAACATAATTCCAGATAATTTTAATTGGTGCCACCTACTTTTAGTGTACTGTGCGACAGCAAACTGTAGCTCCCCATTCAACTTCATACCACACAAGATTTTACAGATTGCCGTCTTTACTGCCTTGATTGCCTCTTCTTCAGACTAAGCATTTTAGTCTATACTGAAGACATCTGATCAGTCATATATATCTTTCCATCTCAAATTCTAATATAGACATTATACCTCATTACTGGTGCGTGTAGCTGAATGCGCCAAAAGACTTTACTCTCTGTAAGTTTCAGTTATTTGGACTATCCGCTACAGCTGGCTGCCAAACCAAAAACCTACTTGTCAGATTTCTGGATCTGCCCGTGGATCCCCAAGCCGGTGAGGCTCCCAGCCTCTCCGCAGCAGCAGAGTACTGCGATGCAGCCCGGGCTGGTTCCCTCTGCACCAGGCTCTTAATGGTCTCACGCATTGCACGGGCACTCTCTTCATTCGCTCTGCTCCACATTTTCGGCCAAAATGGGAGCCAAACATAACATTGCACCTGCCTGTCTGCAGTATGCAAATCCTTTTAACCATTACCGACCCCTCTCCTGCCCTGTCTTGGCAGAGACGGGGGGCTCCGGCAGTGCTCCCTGACCCCTTCCTGGGGAGAACCCCCCTATTTAGCTCGGGCTCGGTCAGCTGGGTTGCCTTGCGGTCCCTCTTGAATCATTTCCACACTGGTGGGAGAGCCAGTGGGCTGCTGGCAGACCCAGACTGGGGGTAACCCAAACTGGAGATGGGGTTGGGTGCAAGCTGCAGCACACTTCGTAGAGGACGGACGTGACCGGATAGGGGAATACACATGTGGCATTATGTCACGGACTGCAGCTGGGCTTGACTTGCTACATAGTCATAATTTTGCATATAATTACATGAATTCTTTCTGGTCTTGCAAGGCTCTTCTTTCAAAGGTCAATCATGTTGTCCAGATATGTTTTGCTAATGCTTTAATAAGTAATTATGATATTATAGAACTATGAAGGGTATACTACTGGATTACCTATCAGCATCCATCCTAAATGATCCATATTGTATAAAGCAATATATTTTGAAATGAAATATGACCCTAAAAAAAGCAAACAGCTTTTTAAAGAAATACATCACCTTTTTGTTTTAAAAGGTAAAGGAAGTTATAAAGATTCATTATTTTTCACACATGGTTGTGCTTTAAAAGGCATCAGATGGACAGGGCTAAGTTTCACAGCCAGAAGAAAGTCACTGGCATCCTCCATAAATCAAGTTTTCCTTTCTTTTGCTCTCCTGAGCCAGGTGCTCCAAAGGGCTACCACTAGAAGTTAAATCTTTCCAATGAGGAAAAATAGCAGTACATAAAAACATGTAACTTGCAAAAAGAGAGAACAGGTAAAACTTTGTGCCTTTGAAAACATGTCAAACAAACTCAGAGTTAGTGCCTTCCTAATGAACTGTAAGATATGAGCTTCCTGGGACCACAGAGATCCCTTTGCAGCTTCTTAGTTGAGGCAGAGGGTCTCTGAAAACTTCCAAGAAAGAAAGAAAGAGAGAAAGAGAGAGAGAGAGAGAAAGAGAAAAAGAAAGAAAAACAAAGAAACAGAAGAGCATATTTTTGAATGACAGTAGGAAAACTGAATTCATTAGTGAGTCATCTGGTTACCGTGGGGGTCAATATGGGTGCAGCTGCCCGCACCTACAACACTCCTAAATTTGGTTGGTGTGCAATCTGGATTGCAAAAAGATACTGTCATTTCTCATCCCAGAGATATAACTTGCTATTTTTCAGCTTATGAAATATAGTCACTTAGCAATCATAATCATTACATATATCCTCAGTCCTAAAGAGTTACCTCTCTAAGGTAAGATAGGGGAAGCAGGAGTACTAAACTGTAGCTGTTTACAGGGAGAGTGACATTAGAAAGGCACTGGAGGCTACTTATGATTACCTCTAAATAAGTTTGATTAGATATACCTGTAAATATATGTATATTACATTAACATTTATTATGTCTAAGTGTATGTATGTATAAAAATATACGTCTTACAAAATATATAGAAATTTATATACCCACCACCCCTGACCCTAAATTCTAAAATCAAAAGTATCCCATTTGGTTTTGTAAGTTAGGAAATGACACAGTCTAACAGAGGGGCTATAGTTAATCCTCTGTTTGAATCTTTGAGTGCTGGCATAAGATAAATCTCTTTCTAAAGACTCTGGAAGGAAAAAAATAGGAGACATCTTCCTTAGGGAAGGCTTTGGGACAACGTAGAAAACATACCTCAGGGCTTGTTTAGATACAGATGAACTTCCTTTGAGTGGGAGGAAGGAGGCAGACTAATAATGGCTCATAGTCAGATGCAGCTCTAATTTCTAACTCTATGAGAATAATGGCAATGCTTGTTGGATACTCTTCCATAAAGTCTGGCTGCTCCTCTCCAAAACTGATAAAACAGCACAGAGAAGGCGATAGATAGGTTACGTACAGCTGTAGGAATTTCTGTCATTCTTTGCTATGGTATTACACTAATGGAGAAGGTAACGCACCAAAACATGTTGAGTTTTGCTCACCTTCAGTGTAATTAGAGTTAATATTTGTTTTATTATTCCTTAATATGTAGAGTCAACAGATTTCTTATCATCAGTGCGTATTGGTCCCACAACAACTGAAATGAAGCGTCCTATATAATCGTCATCAGAATCAACTCACATGGCACCTTTGAAGTGAGGATGCTGTGGGTAGTCAGGTGAGCGAAAGCATGGCAACCTGAAAGGAATCCTGTTTTGATTTTGCCAGTTTTAATACGGAACTGGACCAGGCTATTTCTCTGTATTTTCTGATTACTTCTGATGACATGGGAAAACCATTGTAGATTGTATCTATCCATCTGCTCCTTTCATTGCTGAATAGTTAGAGAAGGAATTTTTTTTTTTTTTTGGAGTCTGATCTAAGCCTCAAACCATACTCCCCATAATTTTGTTATACCAGCCAGGGTACAGGAATTCTGTAGGCATTTTCTGAAAACCAGGTCTTCCGAAAGGATTTCCTGGCAGAAAATACAACATCTTTATGGAACCCTTCACTGTGGGGCTGTTTAGAAAATAGGTGCCTGGGAATACTTACCTAAGGTCGATAGAGTGGGATCAAACAACAGTGACAATCAAATGCCTCGATTAACTTCTTTTGTCTGGTTTTTTTGGGGGAAGTTAATAAATGTGTTAGAAGAAATATGCAGTGAATGGAGGAGATCCTCAGTCGAACATGTTGCAGTCATTAACCTATAAAAGTATGAAATAGAAGATCAGACACCAGGTTGCTCAAAGCCCCATCCAGCCTGGTCTTGAACATTTCCATGGAAGGGGCACCCACAACTTCTCTGGGCAACCTGTTCCAGTGTCTCACCACCCTCAGTAAAGAATTTCTTCCTAATATATAATCTAAATTTCCCCTCCTTCAGTTTAAAACCATTACCCCTCGTCCTATCGCTACACTCCCTCATAAAGTTATATTATTATTATTATTATCATTATTATTAATCTGTAATGAAATCTGCAGCATGGTTTGCTGGAGCTCAGTAGACCTAGTGGGAACATGTTTAACGCTGAACTGTTACCCGGATGTCATGGAGTGAAGCAACAGCAAGTTCTTTATCTGCAAAAGCAATTAGATAGCAGTCTCACAGATGAATTGGTTGCTGAGTGGCGCTCAGAGGAGCACTTCTCTTCACACCTGCCCTGTGTGGCATCTGACAAACAGTAGTGAGCTATTAGCAGTTATTGACATTTGTCAACTCTGGTTTTCTAGCAGGAAAACGGAAATGGCAGCAATCATGCCCAATTTAGTTTCTCATGATGTCAGGGATTCGTGGACTCACACACACATCAAGAAGCACCCCGAAAAGGTTTACAGATGTGCGGAAGGCAGTCAGCTATGACAGTGATGTTGCCAATGTTGCACACGGATCAACTAACGATTAAGATATCAAAAGCGATCACCGTAGCTTACTGACAGCGAGCTCAATTGTTTGCACCTGTTTCCTCTGCATTACACATGAGTCTGGAATGGATTACCCTGCCTTGCGCTAGACACATTTCACCTTTCCACACCATGATGTACTCCAGCAACATCTCTGCTAAAGATCATGCTATTCACTTCACCACAAGGACCAGGAAAAAGAATGAGACAACTTGCTGCCTGTTTTCTCTTTGGTGAAAGATTTCAATTGCTACGGTGATTTAATGAGAACTTATCGGCTTAAAAAAGAATTTATTGCATCTCCTCTGCAGAATTCAGGTACTGACTGAGAGCCATAGCATCAGGCATCATCCTGACCCCTGAAATCCAGAAACAGGCCTGGGCTTGGTCTCCCATGCATTAAAACTACATCTTCTTCGTACCATAGTATTTGTAAAGGGACTCCGAATACTTTGTGGTCAGATGCATAGCACAGAGAAGCATCTGATCAATCACTTTTGGTTAAAGTAACTCTGGTACCGATAGAAGTACAGACACAGCAGTCCAGATCTCCTTGAGGGGAGCCCAGAGCCCCAGGAATTTCACAGCACTGCCATTTCCCTGGACTTGGCTTCCAGTGTTACCCAAACTGGTTAAATCTAAGCTGCCACGAGTACATCTGGCCATGCTGCCGCATGCCCTCTGTTGTGGTATAGGTGCAGGCTTCATATCGGGCTGCAGGCAAACTGCTAGGATCGGTCAGCTGGATGCGTGCACAGGTTTTGCTCAGGAATTATAGTGTGGAATTATCTGCCGGGAATTATGTCTGATTTTTCCAGAAGTTCTCACCAAAAGTACATTGTTGGGAGGAGGCTGGTGAGAAGACTGGGTTTGGTGGTCTAAATTATTGTTAAAACCATTCAGAAACCAGGAAGATATCTTCAGAGAAAGCCAGTGTCAATTCAGAAATGGTTTTCTATGCAAACAGGCTAAATTTATAAAGAACATTCAGAACAAATACTCCATCTGTGTGTCATGTACCAAATGTTGGGGCTGATGTGCCAGTTAGTAATATAGCTTTTGCATGAAGTCAGCAATGAAAAGACATAAACCAAGCCCAAAGCATCTCACAATGAATGGATCATAAATATCACACTGTTTTCTTGTGTGGCACCGAAGCAAATAACTTAATGGAATCTCTGATAATTCACATTTTTTCTGCTACATGATGTTGCCACCTGTCACAGTCTTGCATGCGTTGCTTCATTTCAGGAGGTGTAATTTACCTGAATTACACAGAATAAAATTCCAACCTTATGACATTTTAGGTTTTGCTTTATCAATATATTGAGCGTACTATGTTTAACGCACATTTCTTTACTTTTTCTTCATTTTCCATGAAACTAATGCAGATTCTCAATAAGAAACGATAGGACAACACAGGTATTTTCCCCGATTGAGAAAAGTCAGCATTTGTTAGGTCATTTGGGCATAATTTACATATTATTATAAATACCACACTATTACTAAAGACTAAAATTATAAACATGTAAAAACTATAAAAAATATGCAAGTGTTCAGTAATAATCCTAGATGTATGGGTAGCATATTTCAGCCTGCTGGGCTTGCTTCATTGTGTTAATTTTGCAAAGAAGCTGAAAGAACTAAATAAACAAATACTTTCAACAGCTCATGGTTACAATCCAATACTGGATCTGATGTTTTCTGAAGAAGCATTTGCAGTCAGAACTTGATCCTGTTAGTTGGAAAATTGTAGATCCCACAGGAGAGGAATGGGACATCCAAATGACAGGACATTCAAATGAAAACCAAGCTATTCTTCACTTGTGTGGTTTTCTAGTGCATAGATGTCAGCATAAGCGTTCTTTGAACACACAGGGAACACGATATCAGCTTTGAACAGATCAGCTCTTTTTAGACTGTGCTTCATCTCTTGTTAGGCTGGGGATTTTTTTCATCATACATGCTATAAATATCATGGTTAGCAAACACCATTCCCTGTTTCTCCGGCTGGTGTTCTCATCAGTCTGGCCTGATGGACAAGGCACTGCCCTTGGACTCAGAGGTGCTGGATGCTATTCCTGACTTTGTAGGAGTATTTTGTCACTATAGATCATTGTTTTCCAACCTATAAATTGAAGAGAAAACTATTAGTCTACTACATAAGAGGGGAAGAACTGATGAAAAGCGTTACAAAGCTCTGCAATTGCTTCTGTCAACATTTACAGAATCACAGAATGGCAGAGGTTGGAAGTGACCTCTGGAGATGATCTGGTCCAACCCCTTGCTCAAGCAGGGCCACCTAGAGCCGGTTGCCCAGGACCATGTCCAGACAGCTTTTGAAGATCTCCAAGGATGGATATTCCATAGTCTCCCTGGGCAACCTGTGGCAGTGCTCAGTCAGCCCCACAGTGAAAAAGTGTTTCCTGATCAGAGGGAACATCCTGTGTTTCAGTTTGTGTCCATTGCCTCTGGTCGTGTCACTCACTGGGCAGCCAACGCAGAGAGCCTGGCTCTGTCCTCTTTGCACCCTCTCTTCAGGTATTTATGTACATAGATAGTACCTCCCCTGAGCCTTCTCTTCTCCAGGCTGAACATACCCAGGTCTCTGTCTCCTCATAGAAGAGAAACTAGTATTACTAAATACTGTCACTAAGTTTTATTACTAAAATACTGTTTCCTGTATTTTACAATAAAATCAAATATTTTTTAATGTATTTTTTTCAGATCTATTTATTTTTGTGTGTATTAAAACAGAGCTCATATTTTAAAAGACATTACAAAGGATGTCATTTAAAGATCTCTCAAAGCCAAAACAAATTCCTTTAGCATATAGGATATCACAACATCTAGCCCTTGGCCTTTAGGAATAAAACAGGCCAATAGGAAACTTCTATAGTTTGTTTTTTTTTTTTTAAAGTCATTTATATGCAACTGCTGCTGAAAGTTACCTAAAGTCATTATTTCACAAACATTAGTAAAGTAAGTGGGTCACAGAAATGGGACAGACATTAACTGAAGTACATGGTCAGATTACACAGATAAAGCGACATGTAAGAAGGCCCCAGACTATTGGGCCATAGTTCTAGGAAATATTTTTTTTACAATTTAGAAAGATGAACCCACTATTAGTGTATAAAGACTTCCCTTTATGCCATGCCACAGGTAAAACAGAAAGAATAATGCACTATCCCAGTTTGAGGTACATTTGTTTGTACTTTAAGTATTAGACTAGAATCTGGGCCGCTAGCTTCCATACAGGAAAAACTAGTGGTTAAGTCAATGACTTTAAAGAGGCTTAAGAGAGTAAAAGCTTGCATGTCAGTCTAGATAGCTTTCCAAAATTAAAACGGTATATATAGTTTTTGTGTAAATGTTTTTAATTGCATATATATATATGTATTAAAAAAAGGTAATGGAAAATGGGTGACACTCCTCATCATAGAGAAATGCATTGTACAGCATCAGAGAAAGGAAAACATTAATAGTCTCCCTTACAAATGTGTCCTAGAGAACATTTTTTTCAGCGACAGGAGAAGGGAATAATGCAGATCTCACAAGAACAATTCTTTTTTAAAGAGCTGATGTGGACAGTTTCGCAGACCAAAGTGTTTGCAATGCATAAGACATTTATTGGTCCTTTATATTCAGAAATTACGTCATTCACTATAATTATTATTAATCATTAGCTGAATCAAGATCTTCCCCATAAATTTAGTTTTTGAGGTGAAACAGAAGGTACCACATCGTGCCAGCAAACTGGTCTGGCTCAGCAGTGCAGCTAATAGCTGAAGCACAATCTGACGTGATTGCTTAAAACCCAGCAGAAAGGGAAAAGAAAAGCAAGAAACTGTTACACATATTTTAGGACATCTGTGCAAGAGACCCTGAGGTTCAAGGGCCCCACTTAAATCCTGGGTAAGCTCTTACCTTTCGTTGTGTGGGGTAGGAGGCAGTTCCAAAGTTTAGCTCATTGCTGTGCACGCACACCTAGATACCTTTTGCCTGCTTTAAACCTGCCACCTACTGATTTCATTTGATGCCATTTAGACTGTGGTTAGGAAGAGACAAGGAGCAGTTGGTCTGTATCTGCTGTGCTGCCCTTCCTTTTGCAGACCTCTACCCCAGCCTCCTTCAGATGCCTTTTCCAGGCTGAAAAGCCCTCGCCGTTTCCTGCCTGAGCACTTTCCCATCCCTTTGATCATCCCCGTTGCTTTTCTCGGAAACTTATTCCATTCTACCGTATCCTTTGCGAGAAGGGGGGATCTATCTATCCTTTCTGTGAAGGGGCATCTGAGCTGCACAATGTTGAAGACGTATGGAGGTGAGCAGACCTTGCTGCCCCTTGTCCGTGAGCACACCAAGAGACACCTGCCTCTGCGCAGAGCCCTGGGAACTCCCCTGCTGACCTTCCTTGCTGTGAAAGTGACTTTCAAGTCCTAAGTTCTGCTTCTATTCCTCACTCTTGCTTATGCGAATGTTTGGTCACCCATTCAAAGTACTGCAATAGTTTTCTGAGCCATGACTTCCCTCTACGAACGCTCTGCTCGCTTATCCCTGGCACCTCCCATCCCAGGATTTCCTGATGCTGACTGAGCACAGAAAGCGGTGGGTGACATCTCCCAGGAAGGTGCCCAAAAGCAGCCTGTCACAGATGCGGAATATTTGCATCTTAAACGGGCAAAGCTGGAGATGTGTTTTAGCTCTTCACAGAGGGTGAAATGAAAGAAATGTGAGAAGAAAAATTTTCCAAAAAATGGCTGTTGCCAAATTTACTGTAAAAAAGATATTTGGTTTATAGAAATTACATTTTATATATATATCGGTTGTAACACTCACACATATTTGTTTATATATCCACACTATCTAAAGAATGTATGGGGAAAAAAAAAAAGTCAACCAGGTCTACAAAACCCCTGTGCTACAAGTAGTTGTGGAAGCATAGCTGGAACCACGGTCCTGCCAAATCCGTACTTTCCTTTTGAACCCCCAAACCCTTGGACTTTGTTTCCACTTGTTTTCTGTAAGTTTTCTCAAATGAGATCCAGACTATATGAATGAAGTTTCCCTTGCTATAGCTGGGTATCTATTTCATACACAGGGAACTGAGGCAGAAAAAGAGCAAATGGATCCCTGAAGGTCACGCAGGCCGTGCAGAGCAGCAGGCGTGGACGACGGTTCACATTTTCAGGCTCAGGTTAATGCTAAGCATAGGACCGCGCCGCTTCCCCTAAGTTAGGGCTAAATGTCATCTACAATATCGGTAACAAAGGGGACAAAGACATTTCAAAAGGGTGATTATTTCTCTCCAGTCCTATTCAAACTAGTTTTGTGAGTACAATCTCCTGATTGTGAACGTTCGGAGTGCTTCACTGCTTCTGAGGGAAAAAAAAAAGTTTGCCCCAGGGCTATTTAAGCAGAAAGAGAAATGTCTCGCAGTGTTAGCAAACAGTCTGTCTTAGTCAAATGAATCACTCATACATGGCCATAAGCAGCACAGATGTGTTGTAATCGCTGCTTAATAATTGCTTTCAGATCAAATAATGTTCAAGAGATTACCACATCTGTAAGACGCTCTAAATAAAAGTACAGGACATTTTGTACAGACCAATTTAGAAAAGCAGGCTGTTATTTATAGGGACAGCAACTTTGTGTTGTCTTACTGATGCACAGCGAGGCAGAATCTACATTTTAAGTGCAAGAGGAATATAAATCATCTCAGTGTTCTCATGATTGTAATCTTATTAGCTAAGCCTTCCTTCAACATGGTCTTTGATTTAGAAAGCACCTGTAAAGCTGTTTGTGCCTTTTGTAGATCCTTCCCTGGTCCTCCTGGATGATGTTTATCATTCTGCACATGTGTGCTGTGAGCATCGGCTGAATTATTTCCCCTGATTGTCTGAAAGCGTCTCATCACAGTCCAGAATCAAATTAAGCGTGCCGCATATGCTCATTTCAGCGAGACCCATGTTGAGTTTGGGGACTGACCAGCTACAAAAGCATCCACACAATAACCAGAGGATCAGCAGGTTTCAGCTCTGTGACCATTAGGTCTGGTTTGTTTGTTTTTCTTCCCCTCTCTCCCCCTGCTTTTTAGAAACAGGTGGTATTTATCTAAGCAGCCTGCACTGGGCAGCTGGCTGATGGGTCCCTCCAGCTGGACATCTTCTCTTCATTTAGTTCAGCCACACCTGCTTCGGATAGCAAACAAGAGGTGTTTTTATCTTCTGTATCTGGAGGACAAGGGGGGGCTACGTGAGATGAGGGGGAGGAAGAGGAGGGTGAAAAATCCTGGACCAATCACACCTCTTTCAGCTGTAGTATTTAGTGAGGTTTGCAGAGCCCATCTGGTCTTGTACCAGACAAAAAAAGAGTGAAGTTCAAGGGCTTTTTCTTTTGCTCTGCTACACTACTCGCTTTAACACAGTTATTTCATTATCTCTTGCTATCATTTGATCAGATTTATCTTCCATTAAAACTTCCTTTCCCTTGAAGTAGACAGTGACATGAGAATGCATGCCTTTCCAAGCCTTTATTGTTCTGAATTAAGAAATGGTAGAATAGTCTCATGAAAGATTAATGACTTCCCGTAAGCATCTTTGTACCTGAGGACAAGCAATTACAAAAATATGTCCATAAGAAAACAAGAAAGGATATTAGACTGTATTGGCCAGGTATTTCTTGGCAGGCAGCAAGCGTAGCTTGTTACACTGCCAGCATATTTAGAGCAAAGGCAACTTCTGTCTTGACCCCATGTATCATATTTTGTTTTGTACATTAGTAGCAATGTTGTCCTTGCAAGAAAAAATTACACTCTACAGGTATTTTCCTTGATGCTTTGTTGTACTTAAGTTCCTGTTTCTGAGAGGTAGCTCTCTGCTCAAAACTAACACTTAAGGGCTGAGGGCAAAAGATACGTATTTTCAGAACCTATTTTATGCTTATCGATTCTTGTTTTCTTTCCTATCTTTTTCTTTTTTTTTTTTTTTCCTTGTGCGGGGAATTTTCATAAGGCTTGCTTTGGGCTCACAAGGAGAGTTAAGGCAAGAATCTTTAAGGTTGCCTAAAACTTATATAGTCTCTAATACTTTAACTACTGAAGTGAACGTTCATCATTTGACAGGCTTTCTGTCACAGCCTTTGAGAGAGGCTGGAAACTAAAGAGCCTCCTGTTTCTCCAAAAAAAGCACCAACACTGCAGTGTGGACTGGCTCTGTCCACAGAGTAGCAACCTCTCTGTTTATCCCACCAGTATGTTGCAATTAAACGAAAATCCTGATGACAAAATATTGTGGAGGATCAGAGTTAAATGTATGAAAGCCAGCAGAGTGGAGGCTCTTTACCACGTCCTGACCTTGGCCCACCATCTCGGGAAGGACAGTGCAGATGCCCGAGGGATCACCTCTGTGATTTTGCTTTGTTGGAACTGGTGGACCGGAGGGACTTCTGTAAAATCCCCACTGGAGGGTCAGCTTGTAATGACACTGGACCTGCTTCCAAAAGCTAAAGGGTGATCCTACAGCCTGCCTAAAAAGGTGGGATTTGATGGGATATAGCTATGATGCACTTGGTTTCCCTGTCTAGATCCTCCACACTATGGGTATTTTAGCATAGATGGCTAACCTATGTAAAATTATTGAATTTCATCTTTTTTCCCAGTAAAGCCAGTAAACCAGGATTTACAGATTCTGAGAGCTCAGCTGGGAACCTGGACAAGCACGTTCCTTGGTGACCCACGTTTCATTAAGTCCGAGATTTTTCAGTGAACCATACTATAAAATCTCTCCTTTGAAGAAGGTGCTATTTCATGCCTGCAGATGGGTGTAATACAGCCTACATGACCTCTTTTTTGTGAACGTAGAATAATATAATGTTCATATAGGACCGGTACAGTATAGCCTATTCTGACATCAAAGCAGTTTTAGTAGTGAGCGGGCCAGATGTGAAAAGGCTGTTACTCAGCAGAGAGTAAAGGTGTGTTACAATCACTTTTGTAATACCAGCGGAACAAACCGAGATGAGCAAAAGTGATTAAAAGTGCATTATTCATTTTTATTCAACTAGAGATCCTTAAGTAAAAACATAACCTGCACTTAATGTACTCTAGAGGAACAAGCGACATAGGTAGTAAAACTTCTTTTGTTTCAATGGATGAGTTTTTTGTTTCAGCCAATTGCCCGCAGTTGCACTGCTAAAATCTGAGGCTGAAGGGTACGTATCTTTGAAAATAGAGCAGGCGCATGGGGATACATCAGCTTCTTAAATCCAAAAGAAGTGATAGCTACTCTGCTATGGTCACAAGAGGATACTTACACTTCATTAAGAACTTCTTTTGAGACCTGTGAAGGCTACATTGGATGGGCTTATTGCATCTTAAAAAAAAAAAAAAAAGAAAGAAGAAAGCACAAATCTCTTTCTACAGTGAAGTGACACCTTAACTGACGCTATTAAACCCACTAAAGCAGAAGGACTGAGTTACCCAAAGGGACTATTGTACACTGCTGAAAGTGACAGACCTAAATGAAGCAAAAAGAATAAATGTCAATGAAATTAAAATAATGAGAAAAGGGGTAAAAAAGTCCTTATAAATGCTAAAATATGTGAAAATTAAATGACCATTTTGGCACTAGTTATGGACCAATTATTTTGACCAATGACAATTCCGACATACGATGTCCTTATAAAAACCTGCCATTGTTCCTAGCTGGGCTAGCCAATTTTTCCCACCGCCACCTTTCCGCAATGAAATGATGTGAACAGGAACTTTTCTTCTTTAGAACGAACTGCAGTCGTCGCCCACAAATGTCAGCACAGTAAGGCAGACGTGCAGGAGACTACAAAATGAAGAGTGGTGAGCAGAGGATGGCGTAGCCAAGGCACAAACAACATTCAGGTGGGAGAGCAATTGCGGCATAAGAGACCTTGGCCAGCTTGGAGAATACACCCTTACGCAGCAGTATATTGGCTTCAGTGTGCTGGATTTGCAGTTGCTGGTCTCTCACCTTATCTTGGTGGTCTGTGAAATATGCTGAGAGCTCACAGAGCGTCAGCTGCCCCAAAAGAGTGGGAGTGCTGCTGAAAGAAATTCCTACTTCTCTAACTTCGTGTCACGTCTTTGTGAAACATGCATGGACTGAGTTCCAACAATTCCTAATACTTGAAGCAAAAAGGCAAACATTACTAAATGTTACAGTAGGTGAAAATCCCAGTTTTCAGGATTCTGCGAGAATTCACAGATAATCTGTTCTTAAGCAGTGCTTTTCTTTTTATGTGATTTTATATTGTGTTTTATTCTCAACTCAGGATGACTTGCTTATTGTATTTTTTTGGCAGTATCAAATCTGCTTTGTTTACTGCTACCTGTTTCTCATTGCAGTTGTCATAATTTTCACAACTGTTTAGGTTTTGTTTGGTTGGTTTTTTGTTTGTTTGTTTTAATATCTGTTACTTGCAGGAAAAACTCTAAGCCAAATCAATTCTTTTCCTCCTGAGTTCAAATCCTATTGCCTGAAGAACTAGAATGATACTGGACAGGATAATATTCCATACAGCTTTTGGTGCATCGAAAATCTTCTGTGAAAGTGAATGCAGACGTGAACTGCAGCAATCACAGAAAACACAAGGAACTGCTCTTTATGTGAGATCACTCCAAGAAGGCTGGGACAAGCCTGAGCCGGTTATTGTCTTATCCATTTTGAGGTCAGGCGCAAGGAAGATTATCATGAACAGAAATACATTAAAAATGTGAATGTTTAAAGTTACTGTTTGCAGAGAAAGCATGAAAGTGTCTTCAGTTTCTAATTTCTACACGCACCCTTCCTGCCGTGGAAGCGTGGCACGCTCCAGCCAGTAGCCCTGATGGACTGAAATACTCATTTGAGCCTTGACTGACTGCATGTAGGTCTTTCAACAACGGGATTTAACATTCTGACCTAACATTTAATGTATTAATCCTAATTTTATGCTGATACTAAGACTCTCCGCTGTATTAAATCAACCTAGGTTAATTCTGAATTATATCTCTCCCACCCACTATCAATAGGTCCACTGTTTGGTTTCCCCAGAACTGACCACCCACTTTTATGAGAATCTGCAGTGAATTAGAAAATCTGTCATTGCTGGAGGAGCCGGACAGCTAGGACATGGTCTGTCATTCCTTCCATACAATACACACCCTTTGTCTGCTACCTCTTAAACTAACCTGACATAACTTAGCCTCCCGGTCAATGGTATCTTTATTCTCTCCCAAGGAATGCTTCGTTCACCAGCGTTATTAAGAAATTTCTGGACAATGTTTAGTGGCTGCGCAATCATCCAAGGTTCTATTAAAAAGCCATCTGGGTAATTAATAGCACATTTGTTCTCAGCCTCCTCCCAATTTGTCCATTAGTGGAATAAAAGCACAGGACAAAGGGTAATGTGGTTAAGTTATATTTTACAAGAATTCTTCGGGAAGTTGAAAACACATGAGAGTTTTCCAAAGATACATATGTTTATGGGCACTCTACGAGAGCGGCAAAACTGCACAAGCCAGGGGCTCTTAATCAGGCTTGTCCCCTGTCGATAGTGGATTGACTATTGACTGCGGCGCTGCCTCGCGTTGACGCTCTCCAGCCCGAGATGGGGAGGGTGTGCGAACGGTCTCCTTCATCTCAACTCAATTACAGCTGATAAAACCGATTCCAAGATCCACGTCAGGGCACCACATCAAAAACAGCACGCATGACTTTTATGCTCTTTCACCTGATATTTGAAGGCTTTTCTGAGGTTTCTTTTTAATGTTTCCTCTTGAAAGCGGGATTACAGCCTCAGGCTGCACTCTCTGAGGTTGTTTTATTCTTTCCCTTTCATTTGCTCTTTCTTTTTCTTCTCCCTTGAAAGCACCTGAAGAAGAAACACTTTAAGATTTTAGAAGTTTGTTGTTAAAGTTAAGAAATACTCCACTTGAGCTTGGATTTCTAGTCCTTTTATTCATGTTTTAACTCCAGTGAGGAAGATAGTTACTATTATGTTGTGCCTGTTGGCACAGAGAAAAGCCAAGTCTGTATCTTTTAAACTACTGTGAAATGAACTATTGCTAAATAGCTACGCCTCAGCAGCAGGGATCTCTCTCGTACCACAGGCAATTAAAACTAATGTTTGTGTGTCCTCAGTTATAATTGGGTGTAGGGCCAGAGCTGGTGTAAACTCAGTGATGAGCTCAATAGGACCGTGATGATTTACGCCAGGAGTGGATCTGGCCTCTCAAGAAAATGAGTCTGAAATTCATCAGCCAGTCAGATTTTTCATATAAACTGCATCGATTAAAAGTTGGATTGTGGATGAAACGTGATTTTTCATTAAAAAAGCACCTGCTTTCTGTGGAAATTTTTGTTTCTTGGAGTTGAAAAATGGAATTTCTGAAAACCAAGACTTATTTATTTGCCTATATTGTCTCAGAGACTCATGGGGATTATATTTCTGTTGTTTTATTTGTCTTTGTGGGCTGTGCGCTGCAGGGAAAAATGCAACTCCCCAAAGAATCATGATATGACATTGTCAAGGTTCACCATCTCATGGAGATGGCAACGCAGATTCGGAGAGCCTGTGTAGACAGCACATTGTGTTCATGCTTTCCACATGCAGTCCCGTGTACAGAGCACCATGGCAGGGTTTTGGAAACCACCAGCCTCCACTTTTATTGATTTTTATTTTAATTTTCTTGGGGTGATGGTACTGGTTTGTTTTGTGTTAGTTTTGGGGTTTTTCTTGGTTTTTTTATTGTTTTTTTTGTTTGGGTGGGTTTTTTTTTTTTTTAAGTTTTAGCAGATTCCCTGGCAGGTACAGTTACCCAGTGTCATTTGAGCTTTCTTGGAACATGCTTTCCTTTCTTACTGGTTCTTTGTTTCCCACACTGACAGCAACTCTCCTTTGTCTTGTATTTTAGCAGATAATTATGGATCAATAACAAGCAGTGTGTGAAATTACCATTTTGACCATATCTGCTGAAGAGTTGCAGCTAATGGGTTTTCCACCCGGGTGATAAGGAGTCATTCTTTGTAATTCTGTTCTCCAAACAGCAAACAGAGCTTTTTATTAATACGATTTTGTTTGCAAAGCAGTTTTTCATTGAAAAATGGAAAAACTTCTCTGTTTTCTACTCAGCCCTAGTCTAGGAGATAAAAGACTAAGTCCCACAGACAGCTTTTCCCCACCTCCGTGGAGAGTGTTGGGATTTCAGCCTGGATTTCAGCCAAAGCAAAGAGGGTGTAGAGCACAGAAGCAACACAACACACACACACAGAGTGGGGTTTTTAATTTACTTTGCACTCCAAAGCTTCCCCCCACACTTGTGCGAAGGAGCTCTTTCCACAGCAGTGTAAATATTTGTTGACACTTCACAGCCTCAAGTGCCTGTAAGGACACTGCGTTTATAAAGTAAGTGCTCCGTAAATATTCGCAGGACTTAAGGTCGGTATGTCTAACTGTGCAGCACCCATATTTAAATTTTGTTTGCAGGCTGTAGACCTACCGGCACTAAGGAGTGCTCTCGATAAAGGTCGCCAAAGCCCTTCGAGTTTAACTTTCATTCTGAGAGTAATCTCATTAAAATTAACAATGAGCTTGTAATTCCACACATTCCGACGGACCTTGCTATTGCCACACCAGCCAGCAGCCTTGCCAATCTTTTTTGGCATGGCACGACTTCTCCAACACAAAATGTTCCTTAGTGTCTCAGTTCTGTACATCACACTGATGTATTCCTTAGTGCCGTACTGGGCAACAGTGCCTCTCTGGGTAACATTTCTCTTGCCCGTGCCGTAGAAGGCATAGCAACTCACCCCACGTGTGACCCTGGGAACATGAGCATATTTTCTGACTTCTTTGTGTGAGAGCACAGAAATTGGGGAGCATGTACACGCTTCTTCATACATCCTGAATGAAAAGGGGCAGAAATACCACATGTAGAAAGAAAGGACAACGGTACCAATAAATTGGGTTAAAAGTCTAAAATCATTCAGTAAAAGGCACATGTGGTAGAAGAACAGTTCAGAAAGATTTACACCACGGTCCCCCAGCTCACAGTTTCTATGGATCCCGGCCATTACATTCCCAGCCTTGGGACCCTTCTGGGCAGTCCATCCAGAGTTGGCAATGACACTCGATCATCAGCTGCACGTGCCCCTTTTTATGTCTAAATTAGCCTGTATTGGAGAATCCTGTTGTCTTAGAATAAATATTTAGGTCTGCGTCTGTGTATGCTATTGGTATTAAAATCCCCTGAATCTCTGAACTCGTAAATGATGTTGTTTGTACCTGGTGTTTACACAAAATGACTGGACCCATTTTGTCTCAAGTTTTTACATGCCATTATGTTTGTTCACACTTTCCTTTTGGGTTTTGCTTCTTCAGTGGTTCTCATATGAAGGCTTCCCTCCAAGGGATTTACAGAAATGTTTTGTCATAGGGCTCAACTGAGCGGTAAAAAATTATTTTAAGACTTGTTTTAGACCCTTATTCGAAGTGTGCTGGTGTTTAAGTGTTAGGTAACTTCTCCAGCTTGGTCTACAAGCTCAGACAGAGGACTTTTCAGAGAAACTGGAATTGCTCTGGGTCAGAGGCGAGGCGTGCTGTGTTTCGGTGAGGAGAGTGGGGCATTTCTTGTATGTCTTGGCTGAGCTGCCTTGAACAAATTGGCTCACTTGCACCTGAGGTTTTTAACTGAACTCAGGAACTTTTGATTGCATGGGTGCATCAGGTACAAGACAAAAAATGACTGATTTTGCAGGTCGCATAGCTGCAAGTTTTCATTCTGTGCCTGCTGTGTTTTAGTTGCACAATAATATAGAATTTTGTGTTTGTTTTTGTTTGTGAGACTGTGTGCTGGAAGAAGACTGACTGACCCTAAGCTACTTACATAGGATATTTTTGTCCCATTGACTTTCTGACAAATGAAGGCTGCCTTCTATAAAACTTAAAAGCAGTGCAGGCTAAAGCATTTCTGACCTGTACTTGACCTATTCAGCTTCATCTGCTCCTGACAGACTTCAACAGCGAGCTCACAAAACTCTCTTTTTTTGCATTACTCTTGGATGAAGCTTTTTTTTTTCCTTCACTGTTTTAATTTCATTGGGCTTTGTGTTTCATTATTTCTGCTCGCTCTTTCCTTGCCAGGTTCAACTGGTAAGAAAAGCACAGAGAATGTTTTATTTACTACTGGTGGCAGAGTGCATTTCCAAACGGTGCGCGTGTGCTGGGAGCTTTCCGCACACGGAAGAATAGGACAATTTAGGAAAAAGGCTCCCAGTCACTTCATAGAAACATGTATTCTAGCTGAATATATGCACAGAAATCTGCATATGGTGAGCTTAAAGTGCTCCCCGGGGGTTCTCAGTCACGCGTTAGAGGTGGTCAAACTGAGAAGGAAAAAATCCCACAATTTCCTCTCTTATGCTTTTCTCTTTATATCTCTCGAAACAAAGTGTTTCATAGTCAACATAATTTCATTTTAAGTAGTTCCATTTTTAGTATTTTCAGTCCAGTTTTCTGACATATGAAGTATGTCCTGTGAGGAGCTGAATATGTACTGAAAGCAGCAGGAGTAGGAGTAGGAGTTAAACACCGAGCATTTCCTGGAAAACTTTTCAGTGACAGAAAAAGCGTAAGTAAAGTTGAAGTCTTTTTTCTTCACCATCCTTGTCACCAAGAAAAGAACCATGTTAGGATGAGATGATTAAGCTGCTACTTTGGTTTACTTTCCATTGATTTTCAGTTTGTGGGGTGAATAATAATTCATTTTTCTCAATAAGATGTGTCTTTTGTGTAGAAAAATATGAATGGAAATTTATCTGTTCTCTGCTTTATATGGGTAATTAGAAATTAGAGCAAATAGACTATATGAAGTTACTGAAAGAAATGCTGTACACTTCGGATCACACTTATTTGCACGATAACATAGCAGCAACAGTCACCATGCTGTACCACACTGCTGTAATAACTTCTTCCAATGATTAAAGACAAAAATTTGCTATATAGAAATCAACATGGTTTGTCCCTATTAGGGTAAACTCATTAGAAAACCCGGAATAGAAACATAGGGATGACATTCAAACGAACAGGTTATGCACTAAATTAACCTGATAGATCTGCATCGCCTTGTTCCACACTCATGAACTTCAGTGTTTGAATGTGTTACACAAAGAAATCAAGAGGTCTAGGCATCTGCTGTTTCAAGCAATTTTGCCTATTTTGGTGAAGTCCATTTCCCTGCAGTTTCTGCCTGTGCTTTACGTGCTTTTCCCACTCTCTGTGTCAGAGCTAGTCTCAATAAAATACGTACCACTGCGTCATGAGGTCTCTGTCCAGAGAAAGACTGTGAATCCATTCTAGGCACAATTTTTTTTCCCCTTAGGATAAATGGTACATTTGATAATATGTTTTTTTAATCCATCTTCAGTAGTTTTTCTGTAGATACAATATCTCTCTTACACAGTGATTCCAGAATATTACACTGAAACACAGCACAAGCACAGCCATCGTCCCTGATGATATCATCAAGCAGGTCTCAGTAGGCACAGCGTGGGGTTTTCAATTGTATGTGGAAACAAAAGATATTACGGTTATGTCCTGTTCACCTGCCAAAGATTTCCATTTTTTATCTATGTTCTGTAAAGGTTGCTGGCAGAAGAGGAAGGAGTACAGGGAAACCTGGATTTCTGGATTACAAGATGATAACTGAGTTAGATTTGTAAATAGCAAACAGATGATGATGAAGAAATTTTTGTTGACTGATAATGAAAGCCAACTGAAAAGTGCAAAGATTAAATAATAACGTGTCTGGAAGTCATGCATTGTAATTAGTCTTCTTGTCCTGTTCATTCAGACTCCTCCTGTTGAAGGACTGTACGCCATTCTGTACGCCAGAATGTAGTAATCAAGAAGGGGACACAGCTAATTCCCCATATCCCTACAGATTGATTTCCTGATTAAAAGTTTACATTTTCAACCTGACCTCTTCTTGGGCCTGATTGTTAAAAGCACTAGTTAATTCTGGTTTACAGTGCACTACAGTTTATAATGTCACTGGTCCAATTGTTAAAAAAATCAAATATGTTATACCCAAACTAGTTCTATGAAAAGCATTTTAAAAATATTCAGATGTTTTTCTGCGTTTGAGCTTTCCTATGTGGTCTTAGCCCTGACTTGGTTTTTCTAAGTCTGAAAAAATCAGACCTTAGTGCATATATCAAAACATGTGCCTGCCACGTGGCTGTTTGTTGCAGACTTCATTTTCCCAGCCTAAGACTCTGGGATGAGACACACTCCTTCCATGCCCCATCAATTTGCCTTTCTCTTCCTCTGCTTCTCTTCACATCCTTCCTTACTATCATCCCAGTCTCCTGTTCCTGCCTGATCTCTGTTCGACCCAGCCCCACATTTCCTTTCACAACCTCCTAGCCTCTCTCATTCTCACAATTTACCTTTTCAGGGTGCCCGTGGTCCTTGGGATTTCCCCTGTTTGTATCCTTACATCCCCTTCAGCAATTTCCTCACTCTAAGCATATAAACTCATAACTCCTAGGAATGGTTTTACATTAACAAATTCAACATACTTTCAAAGAGAAATTAAAATCCCTTTCCTGTTGCTGTAAATACGAGGTCACAGCCCTAGATGTGATTTCAAATGATTTTCAATTTCTCTCTTGCGTCTCAAAATTCTTATTAGCTCAAAGGTATAACACAGATGATACCTGGCTTCTGTATGTGTGACATTCATGCCTTCTGCCACAGTTTCTAATTATTTCAGATGAATCATCATAGGAGAAAGTATAGATCCAGAAAAATCCCCAGATCAGAATTTTGTTCCCACCCATATAACTACTGTGGAAAAGGTTGCCTGACTGGCAAGTCTACAGTCCACTTCAGGTGTGCAGTTCACTGAAGCAACTTGATTCCCAGTGTTCCAGTGTCTTGTTGGAAAAAGGTAAATGCTTAAATTTGGTTTATTATCTTGAGGCTGTCATGCAACCATTTCTTCACATGTTCCTCCTTTTCTTTATCCTAAAGTATCCTGGAGGTTGAGCTGCTCTTTCCCATTAACTCATGATGTGCTGGAGTATACATAGCTTTTCTGGCAACGTAGGTGGCAAATTTAGTGCTGGTGTGAGTGAGGAGCCTCTGGCAGAACTGTGCTTTCTGACCTACTATGAAATCCTTCCTGAAAATGATTGCTTTGAGAGGACTAAATAAAAAATGAATAAGTAATCTGAAAGGTACATTTTCCGTTGGGTTCCTCATAGTCTATATGGAGCTGGAGCAGGCCCAGAGAAGGGCAATGAAGCTGGTGACGGGTCTGAAGAATAAGTCTTATGAGGAGCAGCTGAGGGAGCTGGGGTTGTTCAGCCTGGAGAAAAGGAGGCTGAGGGGAGACCTTATCGCCCTCTACAACTACTTTAAAGGAGGTTGTAGTGAGGTGGGGGTCAGTCTCTTCTCCCAGGTAACAGGTGATAGGACAAGAGGAAACAGCCTCAAGTTGCACCAGGGGAGGTTTAGACTGGATATTAGGAAAATTTTTTACACTGAAAGGGTTATCAAGCATTGGAACAGGCTGCCCGGGGAAGTGGTGGAGTCACCATCCCTGGAGGCATTTAAAAGATGGGTAGACACAGTGCTTAGAGATATGGTTTAGTGATGGTTTTTGTCAGTGTTAGGTTGGTGGTTGGACTAGATGATCTGAAAGGTCCCTTCCAACCTAGGCAATTCTATGATTCTATATATTGTCATACCGTTCCTTCAAGGTTATCTGTTTCCACAGATTTATTTGGAAAGGTGGAAGAAGAGGATGGGTAAGATTAAATGCTAGGATATTTCAAGAGGTATGATTATAGTTTTGGATGCTAGTCTTTTGTGTATGTTTTCCCTTAACAGTCTGTACAAGCTTTTTATAAATCACTCAAACAAAAAGTAAGTTTCTCTTCTGTAGCTAAAGGCCTTCAGAAAAGCTGTTATAGCTAGAATATGGAATTGAGTAGTCTCAATATGAAATAGGTTATAAATCTTGGTGTAGAAATCCTCAATTTCTTCCTTGTCCTGAAAAGCATACCTGTTTGAAGCATCAGCATGGATTGCTGTCATATATTGGTCTGCTTTTAACATAACTCACTAACATAAAATAAATCACAGAAGTAATGTCTCTGGTCATGCATATCACTGCTCTTCAGCCAGAAAGATTTTACTGGACTAAACAGATGCTTTATGTGTGACATTCTGGAGAATTATGAATCCGTCAAGCTTAACCTTATGGTTCCAGGAAGACACAGAGACACCCTCTTACACAATACAAAACTGTAAGCAATAAAGAGAAACATAATAAAAAATAATAAATAACAAAATTATGAGAAGCAGTCAGAACGGATTGCCAAAAGCAGACTGAGCCAAAGCTAGCTCCAAATCTAATTTTCTTCCTTGTTGAATAAGTAGTGTGATGGATAGGCAGAAAACAATAATAATGACATATTTTGCCTCTAGGAAAGTTTTTAAAAATACAATCTCCATGTACCATAACCATAAAGAATGGGAAAATACTATTTTGACTATCCTAGGTCAAAGACAGGTCAAGATCAGAAGATGCAGAATTGCTTGAAAATGTGTACCCAAACAGTAGTTATTTCTTATTTTCTGTTATGCATATCAGTAGGGTTCTGCAAGGATGTCTTCAGACAGAATCATTCAACACTTCCAGTGTAGACTTGGCTGGTAGATTAGAAAAAGAACATGTTTACAAAATATGCAAAGAACAAAAGTATGTGAAGGGTTACTAGCAAACTGGAATAAAGGATCAGCACTTAAAATGACTTTGAAAAGTTGAGAAAGTCATAAACCAATTAATCAGATTAATTGCATTCCATGGAGAAAAATGCAAAGGAAAGAAAAATAGGACCTCTTGAAGGTCCAGAATAATTGGTTGAGGTAGTAGTAAATAAGTAAACAAAATAAGAGCCAAAGGGAAATGTGTTTCTGGTTCTTAATGTCAAAAACAGTCTAGCTAGAGCTAAGGAAAAAAATATTTTATTTCGCATTTATTAGGGTTTATCCGGACAGATGTTTCCGTATTAGCAAACCTCCTTTCAAAAAAGGTGCAGATCAATTAGAGGCAGTCCAAAATGGCAACAGCAAAAGTGCTTTATAAAACATTATGTTTTATAAATAGGAGTAGGAAACGTTAAGTTAATTAGTAAAGATGCATCTGGGAGATATGAAAAGATTAACTACATCTATGAAAGCCCAAGTGACACCTGACATGGGTGGCCCAGCTGTAAAATAGAACCTGCCTTAGAGTTGGCCTAGATATTTCGGGGCCCCTCCATTTCTGTTTTACGTGATTATGGAGATGGACTCTGTTCATTTTAAACCAGCATTTGTCATGTTTTCCTTCTTCACGCTCTCTGAGCTGGTGATTCAGGAAGCTGGGGGCAGGTCCAGGCATGCATTGGAGTTAATGGATGTTTACACAAGGAGCAATGTCTTTGCATTTGAGGTATTCAAAAACAGATTAAATCAGAAAAAGAGCCTCAGTGGTGCAAAGGGAATTTGGATATACGTCTGTAGCCTGTAAAATAGAATAGAGTAGAAGGGACTTTCAACTTCAGTTGAAAGGGACTCCAGAGGAAGGGATCATCTTGTCCAACAGCCTGAGCACTTCAGGGCTGACCAAAAGTTAAAGCGTGTTGTTAAGGGCATTATCCAAATGTCTCTTAGACACTGACAGGCCTGGGGCATCAACCACCTCTCTAGGAAGCCTGTTCCAGAGTTTCACCACCCTCTCCCTAAAGAAATGCCTCCTAACGTCCAGTCTGAACCTCCTCTGGTGCAGCTTTGACCCATTCCCACGCATCTTATCACTTGATCCCAGGGAGAAGAGCTGAGCACCTCCCTCTTCACTTCCCCTCCTCAGGAAGCTGTAGAGAGCCATGAGGTCGCCCCTCAGCCTCCTTTTCTCCAAACTAGACAAACACAAAGTCCTCAGCTGCTCCTCATAGGACATGCTTTCCAGCTCTTCCACCAGCTTTGTTACCCTTTTCTGGATGTATTCAAGCAGCTAGATCTTCCCTAACAAGCCAAAATCATAACCTAGCACTACTATTGAGCCATAGATCCATTAAGTGCTGAACGTGTTACCTTGCCCATATTGCTTCAGGTTTTGACACACTTTCAGGACATAAGAACGCCATTCTCCATGAATGGCCTGATGCACAGACAGTCTAGCAGTAGGTCAAGTTGTTGCAAGGTTTACCTTTACTCCTGGGGAGTTATGGAGGGATGGACTGAGATGCCTGCTTACAGTTTCTGCAGACGTTGGAAACGTGGCTGCTGTTTACATGTGTGGACACTCTGGTGTGGGCTACTGGGCGGATAGACAAGTCATGGGCCACATAAAGTTAGTTTGGTCAGAAGTGCCCGTGAGGTGAGAAGCATGCAAATCACAGCATTTCCAGAGTGTCACTGGGTTGCTCTTTCTCTGTGCTCACATGTACGGACCCCTAGTACAATGAACCTGATTTTTTTCGAGGATGAAGGAAGGTATTTGTGGGGTACTGACTCTGACATTTGGCTTGTAGTCCTCAGGGCAGTCTTGGGAGAAACTTTTCTGAATTATGGGTTCTGTGATGAAGACATTGTAGCTGCTTAATACCTCATTTGTGATGGTGGAGAGCACAGGGTAACTAACACAAAAGAAACACAGAACTGTGACCTGATGCTTAAACTGATTTCTGTGTCTGTTGTCACTGCATATCTTGATGGATGGACAAATGCAGCCTTGTCCAGTTTGGTTCTGATGAAGGAAATACACAATATAGCATTTGTGTGGCTGCAGGAAAACTAAGCTTTGATTTCTAATTTGAGTTATTTTGATTTTTTTTTTTAGTTAAAAAAACCAACAGCAACAACCAAAAAGATAAGCACATGGCATTTTATTTGAATGATGATAATGTCTTTTTTAGTGAAGTTAGTCATTTTACTAATGATGAAAACACTCACCAAAACTTGTTAGATCAGTATTCAGACCAAAGTATTAATTGGATAGTCAGTTGCCAGAGAATGCACATTCATTTTCAAGAAAAACATTATGCCTCCCCTCTACCTTATTCAGAGAGTGAAGTAATAAAATGTATGGGCAAAAAAGTTTGATTGTGGTGGCTATTTGTCACTCAAATAATTTTGATTCAAAAATGAAAATTGCAATGTCACTTCATTAACTTACAGCTTGTTCTGGGATAACCTAATGCCAGCTACCTGTGTGATCTTGTATTCATGTGTCACTGAAGAGTACGAATAGGACAGACCGTGTCTTTTGCCATGTCTTAAAGGGTTTCCATCCTATCAACTCTATTCCTTTGTTGTTTTTTTTTTTTATGCTGAAGTCCAGGTGTCCTTGTCCCGAGCAGCCAGAAATAGCTGCTCAGAACAGGCATATCTGGCTCACACTCACCCTGCTGTCTACATGTCTCTGCCACAACCCCCTCCCCTCCCACACACAATCCCTCCACACTCTACAGCAAATGCAAAGCCTCTAGCACAAAAAATCCCAAAGCTTTAAAAGCTTTTCAAACTACCACGCACCCTTGAAAGAGATCAGGAGTCACTGAGAGTTTTTTCGATGCACCAGGCTGTTCTTACTGGAAAGGAATTTGTTCAATGGAGTTATCTGTGAAGATCATTTCCTAGGATAATTCCTCAGAGCTTCCCCCGTTCCCAGAAAAATACAAACTTCCTTTCCCCTGCATAATCCTTGGTAGTTTCTGCCAATCTTATTTGGGAAAAAAGTCTTCAAAATTTAGTCACAGGGCCTAACTTGGTCCCTTTCCCAAAGATTTTGTGTTCAGGTACCAAGTAGTGCCTCGGCAATTAGTGATTAATGTTATCAACATAGTACTAGCACAGTTGTATGTTGAAGTCTTTTTTCACCCTACATACCTGATTAAGCATTTGACCATATGCAGTAATTACTCGCATTAGTGCAATAGGCAGAATCCTTAATGAAGTGTTAAATAGATTCCTATGGCACATTGCACTTCACTGCGAAGTAAAAGATAAATTAATAAAGATTTGTGAAAGAAACAATGAGTAATTTGGGGAGACGAGATGATGCCACAGTGTACACATACAGCCTGATTTACAAATCATCTTTGTATATCCTAGGCTAATCTTGGCTTTCAATGTCTTTCGAGATTTACCTTTTACTCAAAATTTTTCAACTTTTACCATTTGCTTATAATTTTTCAAGTTTAACTTTTACTTACCATTTCCATACAGGTCCCTACAGTCACTCCAAGTCTTCAAAATCATACTTCTTTTGTCCTCCGCATCCCAACCCCTTCAAAATGGTAAGTGTGTTTTTGCATGAAACAGATGCTTCTCTTTAAAAAAAAAGTTTGTTGGAAGAGAATAGACTTCAGGATCAAGGGAATTAGGTAAGCTCCGCAATTACCAGAAAATACATGCTCCAGTGTAACTGGAAAGCACCATCTGGGATGTTTCAGACTCTAACAGTTGTGCAAAAATCCGCTTGTTGAAAGAAACAGACACTGCAAGGGCATTTAATCATCTCACTTTCTTATATAAAAGGAAATCTCTGAACTCCTTTAGAATATCAGCTTTGGGTATAATTAACCTGGTGATGATAATGTGCTTCACAGAGAGTGGTGGGTTTTTTTGAAAGATTTCAAGTATCTGAGAAACGCATTTATCAGCTGATGTTATCTCTTGCTGCCATCACCCAGTGATTTCAGCAAAAACGACCTGCAGAGATAATTTCACCTTGTCTACTCTGAAAGTTATCAAAGGCAAAGCACAAGACTGATCAGAGTGTCTTTAAAATGCATCAGAAAGTTTAGTTTGAGCCATGCCTTTGATTTTGGACGATGATGCCTACCTGCAGTGTCGTCCCGATCACCGAGCGTAACCACAGGCTGCGTGACGTTCTGCTCGAGCACACGGAACTCACTTAGCAGAGGTATTTTCAGCAGCTAGTGGAAATAGCTACAAACACACTCACATCTTCACAATGAAAACAGCATCTCATCACATGACGTCAGGTGTCAGCCCAGTTCCCTCCTGCACTGTTTTGGAGGAAAATTCATTATCCAGTGAATGTTTTGGTTTTGGCCGAAAAACCAGTTAATCTGTCTGCATCACAAGTTGCTGGTGCTGGGCTTTGCTCAGCCAGATGTATCTGTGTCCAGCTTCACTTTTCTTCTGGTGCAAATAGAAGGACCAGTAAAATCTCTGACTTTGATACTGCATCAGGGATTTAGTCTACTCATTTCAGCCTTAGCATTTCTTTCTCACCTGGGTATAAAACAGTAGGTCTTGAAATTCTTATTTACCCGCGAGGCCTGCTCCTTCATCTTTCAACTCTTTCATGGACTAATTGTTCCTCAGACCTGGAGCCCCACCAGAGCCTTAAGTGCTATGATGTTGCTGTTTACTTTAATTGCTGTGTAGCATGTAGCAGGGGCTGTGTATGCACAGATCTTTGAGAGTCTGGCTGTAACGCTGGGGCTATACTGAAAACACTGAAGCTGATACAGCATATGCCCTTATGCTGTGCTGAAGGCCAACACGATCTAATGCTGATTTAAAAGTTTCTTGACTGCTGGGCTCTCCTAGTATGTCCCACATACAGCTGATTATGGCACTGTGTTAAGATGGCCCTGTCGCAAGTTCATTTTGCCCACTGTATCCTG
The DNA here is from genome assembly GCF_028500815.1 of Rissa tridactyla. NCBI lineage: Eukaryota > Metazoa > Chordata > Aves > Charadriiformes > Laridae > Rissa > Rissa tridactyla. The sequence goes on along the minus strand of NC_071467.1, from coordinate 36,508,763 downwards.
TAGACATCTGTATTGCTATGATGGCAAAACTTCTGAGGGCAGAGGGCCAAACTAATTTTTTACTCACAGATTATCAACATCCTTCCAGAAAAAAATTTCCTCAAATGTCAAAAATGATTCATGGAATAAGGTGTGATCCATCCACTCATGTGTCATGCTTTTGGACACCCTGATGCTGTGCAGATATGACAGTTGGCCTTGCTTGAAGTCCTGTTTGTTCTAAGAGCTTTCAAAAACCTGAACTGTGGTGGTACAAGTTAACTAGTAAGAAACCTAACCCAACTAGTACCTAACCAGTACCAGAGGAAGCCCCTACCACAGGCACAGGCTTGCTGACAAGAATATTTTCTTGTTACTCAGAAAAAACTTCTAGCTCGGTCCATGAAGACATGAGAACGTGTTTGAAATGTGGGGATAGTATCTATATATACCTCTGCGGGCTCCAGCGTTTCCACTCTAAAACCTCCTTTGATACAAAATTTGCTCTAACGTGACTGCGGTCATTTGCAATGCAGTTACCAGCACAATTACATCCACATTAGGAGCGTCTTGAATACCAGTGAGGAAATCCCAATGTACTCATTGCCTAAATCTCACTCACCCAATATAAACTGAAGTCCAAAACTTCCATTGTATTATTGTGTAGTAAGGACAATAGCTGGCACAATATCTTTTAGTGGTTGAACATAAAAGGGAATTTACGCAACCAGCTCAGGCAGCCTGGGTCCCCCTGTTCAGGTGTGAAAAGTGAATCTAAAGCATATGAGCAGCTACAGCAAAGGCAGCTTGTTACACAATGTCTGTCTTTGTTACAAGCACAAGCCAGTCTTACTGGAACCTGAAATTTTGCCGTCTATACGGCTTTAATCAAGCCAACAGATGTTAATCAGCTGGCCTTGCTTTGTTCACGTGGAGTGTTATGTGCTGCTTCTGTGGAAAAGGACTTAAAAGAGAAAGCAAAGCACAGATGTCCTAAGCTCTAAACCCTGGACCAGATGATGAACTACGCTGGAGCTGCTTGTATGCATGCCCCTTACAAAATGTTCAGAAATTAATGTGTCTCTCTTCTGCATATGATACAAGCCATGCTGTTGTGTGATTACTCTCACAGCACCATCCCACCAAAACTCAAGTCCTAGTCCAAAATGTATTCTTCTGTTTCTAAGCGGGGCTTATTCTACCAGTGTGTGTAAAACTGCACACTTCCTTGGAAACCAATAAATACTGAGTATTTTAAGTCAAAGGAATAATATTGCTTGGCCTCTGTTATTCATTAGGACTCTCTTCCTACAGTGGGACTTCTGAAAAACAGCTAGAAATTTCAGCTCAACATCACTGAAACAAGAAATTTTCAATAATATTTTCTGATTGCTTTGGAAAAAATGGAACCTGTGTGACAGCGTAGGAAATTACAGGGGAGTCCTTCTTTTTGGCAATAATAATTTTCTTTGGCAAAATAATATTATAATTTTCTGCTACTTCTTTATTTCTGTTTTTCGAATTGTATATACCATTATTTATTGCTATATAAGAAGAGAAAAAAGAGTGAAGTTTGACATGATCAGAGAGTCCTGACTCAGCACAGTGCCTGCAAGCCATTTCAGTTCAAGTGTTCAGTCATTAATTATCACAAGACTAGACTAGTACATTAGTTGCTCCCAAACAAGAGAAAAAATAGGAGGAATCATGGATAAAAAGGAGACATTGATTAAAAATGCCGTTACAGCATAACTGAAAGGGAGATCACTCATTTGGCAGTTCACGTGAGAGAACGGAGAATGGTTGAGGGTAATTTTTTCATAGTATGGTGCTGTGTTTTGGATTTGTGATGAAAACAGTATTGACAACATAGAGATGTTTTAGGTATTGCTGAGCAGTGCTTACACGGAGTCAAGGCCTTTTCTGCTTCTCACACCACCCCACCAGTGAGCAGGCTGGGGGTGCACAAGAAGGTGGGAGCGGACACAGCCGGGACAGCTGATCCCAACTGACCAAAGGGATATTCCATACCATATGACGTTGTGTTCAGCAATAAAAGCTGGGGGAAGATGAGGCAGGGGGGAGGTTCAGTGTTGTGGTCTTCCAAAGTAACCGTTGGGCGTGATGAAGCCCTGCTTCCCTGGAAATGGCTAAATCCCTGCTTGCTGATCAGTAGTAGTGAATTAATTCCTTATTTTGCTTTGCTTCCATGTGCAGCTTTTGCTTTAGCTCTTATACTCTCTTTATCTCAACCCACGAGTTTTTTGCCTTTTACCCTTCCAATTCACTCCCCCACCCCACTGGGGGAGGATGTGTGAGCAGTTGGATGGGGCAGAGCTGCCCACCAGGGTTAACCCACATCACCCCATGGGCTTCAGCACATTATAGTCAAACATGAATCAGACTGGTTTGGTGAATTCAGATATGCTGCTGCTTGAAGCTTCCTGATCAATACTCAAAATAGCGGATAAAATTTATCAGCAAACCTTGTATTTCATCTTTGCTTTGGAACGTTGGACCAGATATGACTAAAACTCTGTAGCTGCTGTCACCTGTGTAACTGCAGGAAATTTTACAAGTGTACCCCATTTCTAGCATTCTAGAAATGCTAGAATCATAACAGAAAGCATCCTTTCTCAACAGGATTTCACCACAGCATCTTTGCAAGGCTGATTCACTTGCCCAGAGGTAACATCTTACACACTGATAGGAAAGCCCAACACAAGAAAAGGGAGCTCGCAAGTAGTCTGTGTGGACACAGTGGCAACCCTCTTTTATGTCCACGATTATTTTACCTCTGTCTAAATTGAAGTACTTAACTGGTAAATCAAAATTAGGATCCTGTTTGCCTAATCCTTGCTATATAACCACTGGGGAAAGATTTCTAGCGTCTACCCTCCATTCACTCTATGGGCAACCTAATACTTTAGATGCTTAATGTTGGGTAGCTTAAACCTCCCAGTAATATCTGGTACATTTTTAGTCATTATTTTTTTCTTAAGAACAGAGAAAGCAGAAATATGGGCAAATATTACTCTTATGCACTGAACACAATCATCTTGAGTATCATGAATGGTGATTCTGGAGCAGAGGTGGTTCAACAAAAGGGAGTCTTACATACCTGTGTCAAAGTGGGAGTTTCTGAGCTTTGTATAGTTTTTGCAGAGAGCAAAACGCTAGCTCACCTGTCATGCCAGGTTTGCCTTTCTGGGTACAATATCCTGTCCGGAGCCCCAAAGCACCACTGGTTAACAAACATGCTCAGCATTGCTGGGATGTCTGACACGGACATTCCACCGCCTGATTCGTAATTACACCAGCAGAATTAAAGGATGACATGTTGCCTGGGGGGCATTCTTTTGATCCAGACTCGAGACAAAAAAGTTTTGGCTATGCAGGCACAGTTTGTGGCTATACAGGCACAGTTACTTTTGGAGGTTGCCATTCTAACTAAATTATCCAACAACCACAAAAGCAGATGAATCAAGTTCTTTTGTTTGCATATTTATGGTTTAATGTCATTTATGGTATCAAAGTATTTGACTTGTCAAACTAACTTAATGGAAAATTAACAGGGGTTCCAGCTCTTGCTGTGGCTCTGCCTCTGCAGTGTGAACAACTTGGTGCAAACCACGGCGAACAACCGCTAGTCACTTCTTATTATAGAGAGCAGACATTTAAGTTGCAGAAATCCTACATCTTGTGGTGCTGTCTGGAAAGCAGAGACCATGATTTGTGGGACAATCCCAACAAAAAGTGAAGACTGTGGGATCTACCACTGTCCATATTATTTGAGAGTTAGTTCAGGAGAAGAATGAAAAACTGAGATGATTACAGCCCTCCTACCCCTCAGTCTGGCTCTTCTTCCCTAACATATATCTCAAAAGAAAAAAACCTGAGAAAAGAGAGAATATGAGAAAACAGATTGCTTGGCAGTCCTGTCTTGGCTTCTGCCATGTTGTATTTTGAATTTTAGATTGGGTTCTGTGCTAGGAGACTGCATCTGTTATTTGTATTTCAATGAATATTTGTGTTCCTTCCTGAGCATATGTTTTATCACCCGCATTTCCTTCCCATTTATATGCATTCATTTTATCAGTTTTAAAATATAAGCAATTATTAAAACTAGAATAAGCTTCTGGAATGAAATATGATGTATAAATAGATAGAGATTGATTTCTGTTCGCCTTCTTTGTGATATGTAAAGGAGGCCTGAAGATTTTGTCAGAAATACTTTTTCCTCCATTATTTTTTTCATCAGTAGTTTAGATCCAGTCCTGTTTTTCCTGAAAATCTACAAGAAAACAGACAGTCATTTTGACATCTTTAAACAGACCTGGACAGTGGAATTAACTGAAACCACAGGGTATTTTTATTAAGATGACACAAACAAAATTCTGAATTTTTATTTAATAATTTGAATCAAAACACACCCCCCTTGCAAGAAAAAAACCTTTTTTAAAAAAAAGACCTTACTCCTTCAGTTCAGTACTCAAAAGATTTGCCAGAATAGCAATAAGTACATTTCAGTGAATTAGAAATGAGTTTTGATTAACAGCGTTTGAATGTCTTTTTCTAGTCACTTTTCATGTTCATGCTTGTAACCACACTAGTTCACACTGAAGTCCATGGAAAATTAATTTTCAGTCCACGCCAAAGTTAGTTAGTGAAGTAAATCAAGTACAGCAATCTCTGGAGCAGCAGAATTTGTGTCCAAATTTCTCATTAGTGTTAAGATGCCTATCAACTGATTCTGGTAATTGAAGGCATGACTGAGGCAGCGTAGGTCACTGCTGCTTGAATTGCCTTCAGCCCAGCTGAACTTTTTTAATAGATCTTTTTCCTGTTTGTTTTTTCTCTTCATTGTGTGGGATGATGCCTAGAGACTCAGCGTGAAAGATCCTACAGAGGTCTGACCCTGCTTTCCCACAAAAGCCATGCACATTCATATATCCTACAATAATAATTTCTCTTTCACAATGAACCCTGCTGAAGGACAAATGAAGACAAAAAGAAAAATTAAAACCAAGATTGCCTATAATAATAATGAGAATGAATCGCCGGGGGGAATTAGACACAGACATATTTCGCAGAATCAATGTAGATATTGGAACTTTGAAAAGGCAAATGCAATATTCACACGCAGAGAGTAGAGAAGGTGAGCTCCAGTGCAGTCAGACTTTAAGAGATTCGGAGTGATGTAATCCAGAGCTGTTCCTATGGCAATCTTGAATAGGCAACAAATCTTTGCACTGTGAATCAACAGCTGGTGATGGATTAATGGAATATTTTCTCAACGGTTATTTCAAGCCATTTCTCTTCTTTCTGCGTGGACTGAAAACTAAAGCATTTAGATAGTCCATATACCAAACTCCTTCACACACAGACGTATGGGCTCTTCCTCCTATGGTGGAAAAAACACCCTACATCCTATATATTAGGCAAAACCACTAGCAAAAAGATAGCTAACATGCTGACAATTCCATAGCCTCCCTCCAAATAGTAACATAAATGTGTGTAGGGTGAATGTAAATCTACCTTTGAAGGGAATGTAGTTCCTCAGTAATTGTCTCACTCGCTTACAATTCATCTTACTATTTTCAAGCCTGACATATCACAGATCTAGAAACATAGCTTTATTTCTCTGTATTGAGGCTCACTGTTATTTTAGGGCTATCCTGGCAGCAACCCACTTCATGCTGGAGTAGCTTCCTTAACCAATATTAGGAACTGTCTCAATTTTCCACAATTAAGGTGGAAAATCTCAGCTCTGAGATGATTAATTGTTTCCTTTCTGAGCAAAGTGGGACGTTAGGGACAAGAGGATCTGCTGGGTAGCCTTCTTCCTTTACATCTACCTAGAGCAGAACAGAAGTGTCAGTTCTAGATGTACAGTGGTGGGTATGTGGGCTGGGAAAGATAATGGGGGAGGGGTTTTTCCTAACCACATCTAAGCTGGCTATGCCAAAATTAAATTGAGAAGGAAAAAAGCATCTGGAAAATTGCAGCAATTTAAAGCACAGTATTTTAGTGCAAGTCCAGGGGGATAGCAGGGGTGTAGTGACACTTATCAATAGCTACAACATAGAGTTCCAACAAAAAGAAAAGCAACAATCTGCTCTCTGCCCTTGGCATGATAATTTGCCTTTTACCTTCTGCATTTTCATATATTAGTTTGAAAAGCAGAGGACCAAAACAATCAGCAACAGATGTTCCGTACAATCAGCGTGGTACATGAATTCAGTTAGCATGCAAATTGTCATCCCTGGGCTATTCATGTGGACTGCTGGGAAAACAGGCAGCCTGCTTTGCAAAAATAGATAGAAGGGGTATGATTAAAATGTCTGGATTCAATCACATGTTTAATCACCATCCCCTTTTTTATCTCAGCTACAATGACTGGTAGCTATTATGACAAAAATTTGAAAATGTGCATGACACACAGTGGCACCAAGAGCCTGATAGGTGGTCTGGGCTTGATCAAAGTGATCAAAGCTTTGTCCCGTGTTTCCCTCTGTTCCACTTCGCCACAACAACTCTAAATGCACAAAATATGATTTATAGGAGGGTCTTCTATGCTTTCGTTCTCAGGCTAGAGTGTTATAAACTGCATCTCAGTTTTTCAGTGAAACCAATAAATTATGTTTCTCCCTCTTTGAAAGTAACCACAGATGACTGTGTTGTCTACTCAGAAATGGGTTCTCAGGGATAATACGGGGGAACAGAGACTTCTAACCTGCCTACACACAAATGGTGGGTGAATCCTAAGAAAGATTTTGGTGTTCCCCAGAAAACCTTATTCAAACCAGTCTGAAACTTAAGGGTCTGATAACAGTTGTCCTTGCGCTGTTTTGGCCCTTTCTTTGTAGTTGTGGATGGGCGCCAGAAGAGCAGGGAGAAGTAGCAGAAAAATTATAATCTAAATTTCTTTTTTTTTTTTTAAATCTGAGAAGTGGGTTAGTTAGAATTTTTGCCAAGGATATGTACTGTTTATTCAATGAACGAGAAGCCGAAAAAAAGGGCAGCCTCTAAGGGACAGGCTGTGGAAATTTTACTCGCTCTGATAAGTGCTTGCTCATGTGAAGAGTTCTGATGCTTTCAAAGGGACTATTTTTGTGAATTGCATAATATAACTCAAAATTAACCCAAATTGGCTTGAAAAGGAAAATTGTCAAATGGACTGAAGACTGTTTACAAGACACTGTAAATTAGGTATCACCCTAAATGACAAAATATCAAGTAAGGGGAAATTCTATAATGGAGCAATCTGAGAATCAGATAGAGTACAGTACTGTAATGACAAAGAAATAAAAGCAACACTTTAAAGGAAATTCCAAGACACTGGCAGATTTACATATATAGGTAAGATAAGCAGAATTTCTCTAATTCTAGAGAAATTAGGAGTGTGACTCAAAAGGATAAAATAGGATCTGACTTGGGAATATGCATACTATGAAATCAGAGAGGAGAATAATCTGAAATACACAATTAGCAGCAGAAACCGGGGTAGGAGAAATGCCAAGAAGGGGAACTGAAGTGAGAGGAGGTGGCTCCACATCTGCTGAAGCCTGCACGAGTGAACACAAGGTCATGGCACTGGTTACGCTCAGCCCACGTTTAGAAATTTACACAAATGGGGAGATTAGCAAGGATTCATAGTTTTGAGAAACAAATGGCGTCTGAGATGATCATCCTTCATTGGGGTTGTGTGCTGGCCTTAATCAATTAGCTGTGACCTTTTCTGAAAGTCTCTTTCTTAGGTGAAGGGGCGGGAGAGCTACAGTGAATTTAACTTTCAGAGAATGAAGTTGGGTGGATGGTTTTGGAGAATTAAGCCTTTCAGCCAGGGGCAAATAGAACATCCAATGATTCCTTTCAATGTGCCTTGGGCTACGACAACCCAGCCTCTCCCTGCAATACCAAAACAATACCCATGCATCTTCCATTACAGAACATCAGGGACAGAAAATTTCAAATACAGGGTAAAGAAGAGAGATGGCAAGTAAATAAATAAAGAAGCATGGTGTTGCCCGCTAGTTGTGCTATTACAGAGCTGATGTGCTATAAAGACAGCATTCACTCTGGTTTTGTTAACAGCTCTGTTGGCAATGGGAGGCTCCTGTCATTACTTAGAAATGAAAGGCTGTAGCTGAGCCATTTAGATTAAGAAGAAAGCCTGAGTGCCATAACAAGCAAGGTAGCATATGCGAGTGGATCAGATGCAATTTGTATATTTTAACATTGAAACATTCTGTCCTGATTAAAGCTTAATTGGCCAAAACACTGACTCCGCAGACTTCTTGGCTACAATGAACACAAATATTTAAAATGCACGGTTCTTGATTAAAATGGTGACCATGCATCACAGCTAACAGCACTAATATTTAAACAAAAAGGAAAGGAATGAAAATACAAAATGTTCCCAAGTTACCCGAATAGAACTGCAGTGGTAATGATTCTGATGTTGGTCACTTTAAGGTTTTTTTTTTTCCTTTATTAAAACAAAGAGAAATTAAGCACTCGTTCGTTTTGGTTTTAAATTGGTTGGTCAGCTGGCCTTCTTGCTTTTGCAAACCACGTCCAAACTTATTTTTCATTCCTTTTATTTGTCAGGCAATTCTATAATTGCCTGTGCCCTCCAATATTGGAGGACACGTTGCTGGAGAACAAAACTGAAGAAGGAAATCTCAGTTAGCTGCTGGCAAAATGGTCTGGAGAAGAATTTTCAATAAATGGCTGTTTCTTCCTCCAAACATAGCTTTAAAAGTTTTATATTGTTAATTTATCCACATGAGCAACCCTTTACTAGTCTTGCCTTTGGTGTAGGGCATTTTGGACAAGACAGTGGAAGATGGAGACAGGAGGCTAGCAGAGAAGCTGTTACTCACAAAAGCTGATCCAGTTTTCAAGTGTTTCCATCCATTTCCTCAAGGAGTGTGTTAGCAGCCTTTTCCCCCAAGTCCCACCGCAGGACTTAGCAGTTCCTCCCACAGGCGCAGAAAACGATGCAATCTGCCTTCTAATTTCAGGCCTATTCACGAGAACGAGTCATGGTATTAATTTCAGATGATGTGTGAAATTTCTCATCCTCCTTTTTTCCAGAAGAATTGCTCATTTTGCAGGAGCAGGTCTTGTGTTCTGGCAGATCCCTGAAGTAGAGATCTACATGGCTGTTGACCTGAAGTGCTGAAGCCACTGGACTAGCTCTCAGCACTAGAATTAAAAAGTGAGCTTGCCTGGTTGCATATTTAATACGCAAAATCCCCAAAGTTGTTGCCTAGATATTTCATGAAAAAGACCTTGTAGTGGAGAAGCATTGCAGCCTACTGAGCACTGAAGCATACCAAGTCCAAGGCAGTGTGTCTTCATTGCAGTTGTTAATCCTTCGATTTTTGTTACATCTGAATTGCAGGCAGAACCCAAGACATACAATAGCAGTCAAGCTACAGGAATAGAAAATAATTCCTCTCTCTGCTAGGTCAAGAAATCTCGCTGCCAGTTTCACAAAATATATTGGACAGTCATATATTATTTAAGTAGTGTTTTCTAGTTTGGATACGAGAAAAGAAGGAAGGAAATATTCATTTACACTAAAGAAAGATTGGAAAGTAGGAAAAAACCCTATGCAGCCTGGGAATTTGCAAATGCATTTTAAAATGCATTAAAAAAAAGAAATAAAAATCTTCCTCCAAGGCCTCCAAAGCCTAATTCTGCCATTTTCATTGTTCAGAAGAATTTAAAATAAAAGACGTTAACACATACTCCATTGTTACATAAAAATGGCAACAACCCATTTTCAAAGCAGTAAGTTTCTAACGGGACCCCATGGCTTGTAAAGCTTTTTGAGCAACCGCTTCATCTACAAAAATACAACCCCCAAAAACCAAATCTTTGTAGGCAGGAACTTTCTGTAAAAGTCATATTTGACAACTACTGAACAAAAATGCTTTGCCATGAGATACTACCATCTGTTTACTATGTTAAATATGCAGTTCTCTGTGTTTTTATTAGAAGATTTTTCTTTTAACAAGGCAGATGGAGGAGATTACATATACAGCAAATCCTTTTACTGCAAAAAATGTGTACAAGATGCAGTGTAGAAATAGCATGATATTTGGGCAAGATTACAAATTATCTCTCTGGGTGCTGCTCAGAGACAAGCAATACAATTATATTCGATTCACTCTTGGCGACAGAGGATAAAAAACTCACTTGTCAGAAGGGACAAGAGATTTTCATGTCAGCTCTAATACTTTTTTTCTGCTAGTAGGCCCTTCAAATTAGAGAAATAAAAAAGACAGTCCTTAGCTGGAGATTATTTCTAACATACATATATATCTCTGTGTGAAATCTCCTAGAGGTGTTGAAGCCCGTGCTGTGGAAAATCCTTCCTTATGGGCCTGACCAGCTGATGGACCACAGCTGGACTGGAAGTGAACTTCTGGACCATCTTGCTTACTCAGTCACGCACTTCAACACTTCCTTAAACAAATGGCATTTTAATGGAGATCTGATATCAGAGATTTGTAAACTGCAACCAAATCCACTTACCAATAAACATAGGTCGTCTTCTTGAACAATATTCTTTAAAGATATATTATGCAAGTAGTATATTTCAATCGCTAAAATTTTAAATTATTTATAGAAATTGTTTCCCTTAGTAACAGTACATGCTATAATAATGGGAGTACCTTTTAAAAGACATTTTTAGAAAATTCACTGCATTGTCCAGACAGCTTCTTGTTATTGACAAGATTTCTTGTGGATTTTTGCTTGCTGTTTTATATCTATGAAAAAAGAAAAACGAAGGAATTTTGGAAAAGAAAATATAAGAAGAAAGGGAAGGAGAGGAGAGGAGAGGAGAGGAGAGGAGAGGAGAGGAGAGGAGAGGAGAGGAGAGGAGAGGAGGGAAGGGAAGGGAAGGGAAGGGAAGGGAAGGGAAGGGAAGGGAAGGGAAGGGAAGGGAAGGGAAGGGAAGGGAAGGGAAGGGAAGGGAAGGGAAGGGAAGGGAAGGGAGAAGAGAAGAGAAGAGAAGAGAAGAGAAGAGAAGAGAAGGGAAGAGAAGAGAAGAGAAGGGAAGAGAAGGGAAGAGAAGGGAAGAGAAGGGAAGAGAAGGGAAGAGAAGGGAAGAGAGAAGAGGAACTGTTACACATCATTAGTTTGCTAAGGATAATTTCGGACTAACTGGTGACAGTATATTGAATGTGGATTTAAGATCAAATTCTCTGTTGAAGGAAATGGATGAAACTTCATTGATGGCACTAGAGCATTAATCACTTCAGTCACCAGAGGGAACTGGGCTTTATTTTACATGATTCTTTTAACAATTCACATGTGGCTTGCATTGGTAAAGGGAGTTAAAGTTTTTAAAGACAGCAGCCATTTTAATTCCTGTCCTCCTAACATTTAAGAACCTATAAAAGTTGTCCCATGGAGAAATAGGACTAATTATTACTATGTCCCTATTTAATATTGTATGTTAAGAGATGTTCAAGGGAGTAGATAAATACTCATCGTGATTTTTTTACTGAAAGACATGTATTTCCACTATGACTTTTGCAAAGACCCTCCTGCCAATGGATCTGTGCATCGTCCAGAGGTTCTTAGCACATTGTGTTGCATTTCGGAGTCATCTCACATCCTCTGCTCTTTTCTTCCTTTAGGCCACCAAATCCCAACGAGTGAGATGTGTTTTGGTGTGTTTTACTGGAGAAGCATAACAATGTTAGAGATGAGGCATGGCACTGAGCCCAAGCTAATATGCTCTGCTATGTTTATTAGAATGGGCTGCACTCCAGCACTGCTGGGGTGGTTGGAGTGGGAGGGATATGTAATGGAAACAAACTGACAATGGCTACGGTGTGGGAGTGGTGCGAGAAAAGAGGTGTATGATGCTGGGTGCAGGGGAGTCCAAACAGGTGAGAAAATCCCAGCTTCAAAGGCATAGTGGGGTCAACATGATGGCCCTGAATAATGGCACAGACCAGGATGGGGTGTTACTGTGCAAACCAGAGGATATTATTCCTGTATGAATAATTGTGAAGCAACTCTGAAAGCAGAAATGCTCTTTCATGGTATCAAGTGTTATCTTTATATTTGCACAGGTCTGATTTACTGTTTTCCGTATCTCTCAAATATGTCTCATTAGTACCATGTCTGCTGCATTGCTCCTGTAGCGCATCAAGATTTTGTCATCTTCCTCTTTTGCTTCCTACCTGTTTCGAGGAGACTTGGGCAGGCTTCTTTCATCACTGGTGATATGTTAACAACACAGATATGCTGTTTGAAAACAGAGCTCCCCTCAAACTATATGTCCATTATACCAAATTTAGAAAACAGCATGTAATTAGCACTCTTCCTGGTCTTGCTCATCCTCCTGGCTCGACTCTCTCATATGTTATATCTGGATCAAAACCCACTTTCCATCACCAACTTCAAATCCCACTGGTATATAAGATCTTTGGCCAATATATTTCTCAGGTAACATGAAGCCCTCTGAACCCAGCACAAGTTTCTTCAAGATCCACTGCACAATGTTACCATTACCCGAACCAGACTAGTTTAGTGACTGGTATTTTTGGTCAGCTATTCCTGTTTTAGAAGTATTTATGAGAAAGTTATAAACTCCAAAGTGCTGGAAGATCCTGGCTTCCTTCAGAGTCAAACGGATTTGATGGCAAAAGTTCAAAATTTATGATGAAAAATCCCAAGATATTTGTAAATAAATAACTTAAGATTCTTTCATCTGGTTGCTCCTGATCTTTCAGATGTGTGCTTGGCGTACATCTCTGAGACAGTCTTCAAAACCAGAAAGGTTTAAAAGTCACTGTTCATTTTAAATGAAGGTTGAGGGTCTCAAATAATTTTCTGACCTAGAAGCAGAGTGCTGTAAAAAGGGGCACAGGTTGTCACGAAGCAACAAAAAAAAAAGAAGCAAGATTTGGCAACTGCATAGCAAATTAATAGATTATTTTAACTGCTTTTGAATGGGGAAGAAGTTGATTAATCTGATTATCAGTTTTCATTCATTCATTATTAATCGATTGTTTATGCACTTAGAGTAACCCTACTGTAAGTAATGGTGGTTTAAATAATGATAATGGCTATGCATTTAGTTGGAAACTGTGACTATATGTTTCTTCCAGTACACAGACCCTGCATTTTCTAATTTTTCTAGAATTTGGGAGCTCTTTCCTCTTTTGTCAAGCACCGAAACATATGTTAAAAGTTTGCATCATGCTTTTTTAATTTTCTGCAGAATAGGCACTTTCAATTACAGGTCCTCAAAAACTGCAAAGAAAAAAAATCATCTATTGGTGTTGACTTTTTGTATGTCAATTAAGTAATAAAATACTGTTCAAGGGAACAATGTGATACCATTTCCTCTGGTTGCCTATTTCATTTCTGTAGTTGGCCACCTCTTTCTTCACATTTTACCTCCTTGATCACTTATCTTGTTTATGGTGCTGTCAGAACTACACTGCTGCTTTTTTAATGTTTTAAAATGTGTGATGATATGCTCCAAACAGGGTTTTAGGTGGAAAACATTCACTAATTGACCTGTTACAAGCTTCCTCCTCAGCTCCCCTTTGTCTGGAGACTGAAGGGCAGAGTGCGTCTTAAAGACCTGCATTTTTATGATGCGCTAAATCAGCATTTGGCAAATGGGGCTCTTACTCTGTACCTGCAATATGGAAAGGTCCCAGTACAGCACTGCGGCTGATTTACGTCCCGACTCTATGGACACTGACAGATTCTTACCATAAAAGCAGGAATGTGATCTCTGCTTGATGTTCCAAAATCTGTCTCATCGGGGTATCCATGGGAGTGTCAATCAGTCTCCCTTTTTGTTGTTCCTTCTGAACACTTGTATGCATAGTTTGTGAATGCGGCAGAAAGAGAGTTTATAGTAAACTTGATCTGCTAGTAGGATTAGGCCAGTAAGAAAATAGATATAGGAAGACAGAATCACATGGATATATGCTTCTCAGCAGAACTTTTCAGTTCATCGTGGCTTGTCAAGGACAGCTGGAGGGACCTGTGGGGAAATGTCTAAGCACAGGTACAGACCTTTCCAGCAAAGCAATGACTTCTCTGAACACTGACCAGAAGACACCAATTGTATCAGCACACACAATGTGTTAGAAATGGAAACAGATTCGCGTGGGCCTGTGCAAGACTAAGGTAGCTGTAGCTGAAGGACCACTTGTGAAGTGCAGCAATATTTGCTTAGTGATGGACCCATTTTGGTTATTAGGCTGGAAAACCAGCTACTCCCAGCATCCCAGTCCTTTTGTTTCATGGCTATTATTAAGGCTCCTTGCACAAAAGGCGATGGCAAGCTGGCCACCCCTTTGCACAGCTTCCCCAGCAGCCTGCCCTTGGCACCAGCACATATGACCAGGGCTTGGACAGAAGGGACGACGGTTGCATATGAAGCTGCTTTCAGCATTTTAGATTTTGTCTCTGCTAGGAACGTCTTGCTGGTATCCATACTGGTATCACATTTGAGTGCAGACATGATTATACTGGGATAAGCGCAAATATATGGCTAGAAGTCTGATACCTGGTGAAGATATCACCAGACCAGATCATACTCCTAATCAAATGGCCACCAAAAATTCGAAGTGCGCTGGCAACCTTATTGTTGTGTTACTTTTAAAATAATCTTCTACGAAAGGCTGCACTGTCACTGACCTCGTTCTTTTGTGTGACCAAGCTAAACATAGAAAGGCTGAAATAAGCTCAAATAAGATTTTCTGTGTAGCTTCTTGCACCTGATTAAAAACATCTTTCCTACGGATTGTTCCCACTATTCCTTTCACCCTTGTTTGGGTCTTGATATATTGTCATAGTAATGGCACTGGAGGCTGAAATACTTCCAATGGTTGTGGACTGCAGGTAATCCACCGAAGGCATTGGAAGAGATTAAATGCTGCAAATCATGCAAGTGTGAAAAGGAGGAAAAAAATTTTTGTGCCATTTTTTCATGCATGGAAGATCTAGGTTTCAGATGTTACAGGTGCTGGGACAGAGAAGATAGATTCTCAGAACTCAAAAGGTTGTTTTTTAATTTATTTCCTACTTCACACTGTGGTTACTTTGTTTGCATAGAGTCTTCTTTTATTAACTTTTGTCAGGAGCAAATAATTTTCATTCTGATCATAGGTGGGTAAACATATTCAGAGCACAAGAAAAACCTCTGCTCAGATACAAGCTTTCTAGATGCGAGAGTGCTCAGATCTAGGGATTTGACTTTGCGCCCACTTCTAGGGTATATAGTGGTATGTATCACCAAAAGCTTTTTTTGCAAAACTTCTTTCCAGTATTCTATCCATAAAGCAAAGTTTCTGTGATTTAAAAACAATATTTCCCACATTTCTTTTCCATGTGGGAAATGTCCAAGATTGGGACAGAATAAGATGAAAAGCATCATACAAGGTATATAACAGAGAAAATGACTTTATTTAGAGAAAGAACCGTTATATATAAGGCTGATCTGAGAGTCAAACATTATAATTTCCTACATAAAATAAAGAGTTCCTATTTTCTTACCCACTGTTGTCTCTCCAATGCTGCCTGGGCACTGTGACCACTACAGAACAGCCTTCTCTTCCTAAAATACATCCCAGATCACTTTGAAGTGCATCATGCAGTCAAAAATAGATGTACTTACTCTATGCTTGCATATTTTTCCATTTAAAAGTAAAAATGTTGCTGTGTGTATGCATGCTCAAAGTCAGAGACCAAAAAGCCTGGCTCATGTTTTGAGAACCCTTAAGGTAAATAGCTGTTATTTTTAAACAGACCTGGCCTTCACAGAGACTGCTGAATTCCCAAAGAAAACTCATTAAAACCTCTGCCAAAGCTTTCCGGTGACCTCTAGCTGCTTCCTGAATCACCTCAGACTCTGCTAACACACAGGGTATTAGCTGCCTCTCTAGCAGATTTGTAAAAAGCATCACTCTTGCATATTCATTGCTGATCACAAGATTATCAAAAATAAGAGACTATTCCAACAGTCATCAACTCTGCGTGCTGATATCTAAACACTTAAAAAATGAGTTTGACTTTCATATAGCTGAAAACCTTAAAAATCTCTGAGTTAAGCCATTTAAAAATGCTGTGAGCTTGGCTAGCCAGAATTTGCTAGACACACGTAAAACCCATAATCAGCAGAACTGAGCACCCATTCCTCTTTCTTCTCTCCACAGATACTGCCCTCTCCATCCCACAGACCTGTATTTCCAGTGGGCCAACACAGAAGTTTTTTGGTAAAGTTGGTAGTATCGACTTAAGAAAAACATCAAAACCTATATTAATAATCCTATTTGTTTCATCTCATTTCTTTTGAGGTCAGAAGTTAGTAAGAGGTCCAAGGAGCTGGCTTAGAGAGCCTTTAAAGGTTTAAAGGTTCCCCAAATTTCTTTAATCAGGTCAACTTCAGTCTATTTTCAGTCAGGAAACAAACAAACAAAACCCAAGGACCAGAGCACAGGGATGCCAATGTAGGGACAATTGGCTGAGGATGTCAGGCATGAATTTCAAAATAGAGATCCCTTCCCTTCCCTTCCCTTCCCTTCCCTTCCCTTCCCTTCCCTTCCCTTCCCTTCCCTTCCCTTCCCTTCCCTTCCCTTCCCTTCCCTTCCCTTCCCTTCCCTTCCCTTCCCTTCCCTTCCCTTCCCTTCCCTTCCCTTCTTCTTCTTCTTCTTCTTCTTCTTCTTCTTCTTCTTCTTCTTCTTCTCCTCCTCCTTCTTCTTCTCCTCCCTCTTTTTCAAAAAACCTAACAGAAGCTACTAGAATAACAAAAGAGTGAGGTAAGTTCCTGGCAAGATTTTAGGTTCAAATTTTCTCCTTCTATGGCTAAAGCTTATTAAACCATACATCTGTCTTTGGGTAATGGGGACATAAAGTGTACACTGAATGCTCACAAAGACAGATTAGTTTATTTTCAGAAAATATTATTTGAGACTGCTCTTGCTTCTATGTAAATGTCAGTGAGTACCCTTCCTGCAAGTTTTATCCTTTCTTTCTTTTCTTCTTAAAATGAAAGCACTTTAAGGATCTGCATTCCAAATTCTTTAATATTATCACATCAAAAAAACATGCCAAGAAAATTATATTGTCCACTATTCTGAATAGCAAACCTCGCGATATATATCACCTGATGTATTTGCTATTCTGTCCATCTGCTCTTGCACATGTAAACTAGCCATAAAAATCAAGGAAATTCACTAAGGTGAATGAAAGGTTTTAAAGCTTGCTTACCCTCATACACATTAGAAAAATATATTTACTTCCGAAGTTCCAAATATAAAAATCCTACTGAAAATTCAGTCTCCAAAAACACAACCGGCAAGGTGGCAATGACAAGCAGAATGAAGTGGGAATAAAAGTTACAATGAGATTAAATATTGCATAAGAAAAACGCAGGGGGAAAAGTATTTGTAAGTGCCAAAATACCTGCCAAGTAACAGAGTATCCTTCAGCTGTGTTGAATTTGAACAATTTCCCATTGTATCACATCATCCATTTCTAGGCCACCTATAATTTTTGAGTTGGCCTGTTCAGTAAAGCACACAACAACAACTCAATAAAATTGAGTAATTCCCTGGAAACATTTTCAGTTCCTTCCCTCTTCCTTTCCCCTTGCTGCTCTCCTTCAGAAATCAGGGAAACGAAATAAATTTAGAGCCATGCTTTCCAGCAGAATGGTTAGCAATTAATATCAGGTTTTAAAGACCTGTCACCTGCATTTTTTTTTTTTAGGTTCACAGAGTTATATTTACCACAGTAGTTGCAATAACTGCCATTTGAGCCCCCCCAAATTGTGGTAGATTCAGATTGCAGAGCATTAAACCCATAGGCTTTTAAAAGTGGTCTGCATAGAGGGCTGAATGCTGAAATATTTATTGGCAGCAAAACTTCATATCTACTAAAGTATTTTTGTTTGATGATTTAAACTATCGTTCAACATTTACGGTGGACAAAACTATTATTTCTACAGATTGTTCCCACTATTCCTTTCACCCTTGTTTGGGTCTTTATATATCGTCATAGTAACGGCACTGGAGGCTGAAATACTTCCAATGGTTGTGGACTGCAGGTAATCCACCGAAGGCTTTGGAAGAGATTAAATGCTGCAAATCATGCAAGTGGGAAAAGAAGGAAAAAACCCACCACCACCTCTTTGGGAGCTTGTAATTAGCTCTCCTTTAATGGATGTTCACCTGGTTGTTATTCTGCACTGATGCAGTGCTTTCTGAGATTTGGCACCACTGTGCTAGAAGCTACAGGGAAGCGTCGTTCCTTGTTCAGCCTGGGGAGATTTCGGCCGGGCAAGCAGTGAGTAAGAGGATGGCAGGGCGAACCAGGGGAGGGAAAGCATGTAAGGGAATGGGCTCTTACACTAATGTCACAGTGCAGGGCTTTCCAGCTCCTGAGGGCAGGTCATGCTCTTATCTGGAAGCATGACTAGATGGCAGAGGCTCAGCTCGGAGCTGTAAAATGCGTTTGGGGCGTGCGCTGAAGAGGGAACTGATGCACGGTGCTGCTGCTGTGGGCTGCCAGCTGAACAGCCCTGATGCACGCCGTTCCTAGATAGCTCTCAACCTGCCGGGCTATTATCTGCCGGTAATTTGATACACGCGTTAGTGAGAGATGAGTTTTCAGGAGGGACTTGAAGGAGGGGAAAGGTTACAGGCCTGATGAGACTTCCCAGGCACAAGGTCTGGCAACATCCCTCTGGTTCGTTGCTCTTCGTACCTGCAGCACATATGCACACAGCCTAGAAAAGGGGGATGGAGAGCTTTTTTCGTCAGATGAAGCAAAGACGTATGTCAGTGAATCGCTGCGGCTGTCTTTTCAACAGCAGCTCCCGGCTTCTGTTCCACCAGTACTGTGCGGAAATTGCTCACAGCCTCTGCACGTCCGTGGTATTCGCTGAGTATGGGCAGCAACTTGGTGGAGCTAACCTTCGGATACGCCTGTACCGGCAGAGTGGTACACAAGGGCAAAATAAATGGCATCAGGTAAAAAGGGACAATTTTCCACCCTAGAAAAGACTAACTTTGGGACTCCCAAGGACTCCAAATCACTGCAAGGTGTTGCAAATTCAACATCACATCTCAGCTTTACTATCACAATCCCAACTGGGCCAGTGCCATCAGGGTCAAAAAAAAAGCGAACTCCCCCAATCTTATCTAACTTTTGCTGGCTGAGTAATTGCTATTTGTTTGGGCCAAAAGCAATCATTATTCATAATGGAGCAACTGTCTGGTTACTCTTTTCTTTTTTTTTTTTCAAATAGGAAATTGTTTGCACGGCAAGTGGCACACGTAAGAGTAGGGGGTACCAACCAAAGGGGGTAATTTTATGAATAATATGCAATAGTTTGGGGAAAGAAATTAAGAAAGAAAAATCATAAATATTTTACTAGACACATGAAACATAATTTACTTCTTCTATTTCATTTAAAGTTATTGTGGGGATTGAAACACTTTGGGAAACGTTTTTTAATAATACCTTGAATGCTTATTAATAATCCTTCTACACAACACTAGGGTAGAGGCCAGGTAGTTTCAATATTCTCCATATTTGAATACAGCCATGAGGGTAGAAGGATAAGCTCTTAATACACGGAACTTTATGGAGAAAGGCAATTTTCCAAAATATGAATCTAAATCCCATTTTAACAACTGGCAACTGAGCAATACAGGCTATATTAGTAATATGCAAAACAGAGTAATCTGAGGAAAAATGTATTTGGCTTTAAATTACGAATTCTTGTCAAGGCAGTGTAAGCTTTATACTAAAACAAAAATAGCACTCTTGCATTTTAGATAGTGAATATCAATTTTCTTACTTTTACTTGGTTGTGTCTTTCAAAAGTAATATCACTTGCACTGGTTCAGGATAAGATTAATATCCATGCATCCATTTGATTTCAAAACTTTACTATACTGTAGGCATATAACTATTTAATATTAAATTAAACGGGATTATATTGGGAATACGGAATATTGCATGTGGAGTCGGGAGCAAGGGAATCTGAATCTGAACTCTGCTTCTGGAGTTAGAAGTCAGGAAGAAAATGGAATCAGGAGTTTTAATACAAAGCACTAATGCCTCCATAGTTTTTAAAATTGCAAATGCAATTTTTAATTCTTGGATGGACTTTGCATGCTATGTTAAAGCAATTTACCCCCACGCACCATGCTCTGTATTGTCACTTGATGCATCCTTATTACTTCTCCAGGTATTAAAGGGGTACGATATGTTTTCATTTCATTAATCTTCTCTCAGGGGGCAGTGATGAGTTCATCCCACTCTCTACCCTCAAGACTGAAAATTCTTTTCAATTAAAAAATCATCTCCACAGATGGTACTAACATTAGCAGCAACCCATTCTGTCTGCAACAACAAATATTGAGATATTTCAGGAATTACCCTATAAATCACTGGACATGGAATGATCTGCAGGATTAAAAAAAAAACAAAAAACAAAAGGCTACCAGAAGTTAAAATGATGAGAATCTGGCCCATATGGTTTATTGTCTCTTCGATGTATCAGTTTCATCACTGTGTCTGGACAATTTAATTGCATGTTAAGGTGAAATATAGTGAAAAATTTAACAAAGCTATTAACTGCAAATATGTTATCCAAAACATTAGGATCACAAAGGTGATAATAGAACTGGTTTAAACTCAGGGAAAATTCTCTGTTAAAGGGGATTAAAGAGCCCATTTATTGAATAGGATGGATTTCTTCCAACCCCCTATGTGCAGAAAGCATGCAATGCGTGAATAATTCATCCAGAAATTCTATCGTGAAGTTGTATCAGTTTCCACAGTAAAACCTGGCTGTGGAGGAGGAAAATACATCAACATCTGTGACAGGCCCTATGAAGAGACAGTTGCAAAGCCTTTCAGGCACCAGGAGCAAACCAAAATATAATAAATTCACCAAGTGTCAAATTTGTGTCGGCTGAATAATGACACCATATGTCTGGGTTGCCGTGTCACTGCAGGCTGCCCCACAAAAGCAGCGCCCACGCCTCCCGTTCTCACCAGCCCCCCTTTCCAAACTCCCCCCACGGCTTTATAAAGCGTGCGGCGGCAGGGGAAGTGCTTCAGCTACCGTTTTCCACCCAGAAGATGGATAGAGATCCACTTGATAAATATGACTCTTGGCCGTTGTTTTAAATCGGGGCTCAACCACGTCTTTTTATCCCCATCTCAAGCTAGGTGAAACGGTCACTTCCAGTCCAACGTGAACTCTCTAATTTATTGTCCGATGAAACGGAGGCATCCGGCCCTGAAAGGATGGTTAGCATTCCAGAAGAGGCAGGCTTTTCTCAGCCCGAGGGGCATGAAACAAAGCTTAAACCTGCAGTCGGAGCCGGGTGACTGGGCTGGTGGCAAACCATTGCTACCCTGCAGGAGAGGCTCTTTCTTGGATGTAGTGATCTTCCCTGCAGCGAATAAAGCCAATAAATTCTGGTCCGGTGCTTATGCCCCAGAAAAAGGTGCTGACTGCACTGTTCCTACTGTCTGATCCCTGCTGGCAACTGCTAGACAAATAAAACAGGGGAAAGGAAAGGAAAGGAAAGGGGGGTGGAGGGAACAGCAAGTTTTATGCTGTTAAATTGCGTTCGCTCTGCATTGCAAAACAGGGACAAAGAGAAGGGACTCAGTATTTCCCTGAACTGTCTGTGCTGACAGGTGAAATCACTCCAGATGACATATTTGACTCAAATCCTTGGAATAGCACCTGAACTTCTCTCCAAGTTTTGCTTCAAACCCCAGTTCTTCTGCAAACTGCCTCAACAGGCTGCCAACTTGCATTTTGTTTTAGAAAGCTCTAGTTTTGCCATCAAGAGCCTCCCGACTCTAACGCTGTGATTGCTGTTCCTCTTCCCACAACCAGCTTGCCCTCACTGGTAGCTTTTACAAGTTTGTGTCTCATAAAACTTAATTTAAGAACTGGACGTAAAAGATTTTTTGAGCATCATGAAGATGATCCAGAGAAAATAAACAGAGAAGTAGTTATTGTGGAACAGCTAGCATATTACATGGGCTGGTGACAGAGACAGTTTTGAGCTCTTAAGAGCATATCAACAAGTTATTATCCTCTCTTGCAAAATGGAAGAATATTAAATAAACAAAATATGAGGTCAGTTAGAATTAACCTTTTTAATTTCAGCAAATTCGAACAAGTGTGAATGCATGCAGGAGGGAAGAAAAAGCTGATAGGAAATTTTGCTGCCCAGCAGAATTCTATATTTTTGACATCTGGTCAGTGAAAATCATCCATAAATCCCTAAACACACTTGCTCTGGAGAAAGGGAAACAAAGTAAGCAGAAAAAAAGCAAAAAAGAAACACCTACTAGAACAAGTGAACTCCACTGTGGGTTGTTCAGTTACAGACATCTATCTGTCATCATTGCTTTTATGAACATCATAATCAATGACAAGTCTGTCAATAAAAGGAGGGGAAAATGAAACCATGTCTCTAAAATAGAGGGGAAATACATCGTATATGTATATCTGCAATTGTATATGTATATCTGCAGGCTGTCAAGCTAACATACACATGGAAAATGAAAACCAGAATGCCCTCTAAGGAGGTCATTGAAATGGAGAGGACGAAGTCATACCAGAATTGTTTTAGCTTGTGCTTTTTGTTCATTTAATGAAGAACTAGAGGTGTCTGAAAAAACTGGTCGCAAAAAAAGAAAAAGAAGTTTGCTATTTAGTTGAAGATAAACTTATAATTTGCAATGAATAACATTTTGGATAGAAGTAGGCTTTCCGATTATGGAAGGGCTGGCAGATTGCTGTTTGCTTTTGCTGTCTGATTTTTTTGTGACTAATCAGAGAGTGATAAACTATCTTACTAAGAAATTATTGGGCCGATTTTTTTACAATTAAATAAATGGAATTCTTGTCAAGAACTTCTGGAGTGTCCAGTGGAAAAGGTGGTAAGTTTAGGAGACAGGACACAGAGAGGTATGGTTTGTGAATTCTAGCAAGTCAAAAACTCTTCTGCTCTGCGCCCGGCAGGCCATTCCAGGGACACACCTCTTAGAAATATCAGTAAATGTCAGGTTGAATAGTGAAAGAGTAAAAGGGCGTCTTTTATCATCTTCTTTTCGCAGAGCAGTTGTGTGGGTATGTAAAAAGGAGAGGTCAGATTTTGTCACACTGATTTGAGTTATTCCAGGTGAAGCATCAGGGATCTCTATACACTTGAAGAGTAAACGAATTTGATCTATATACCCTTACTGCAGGCAGGGCTTACAGCTTGCTTTCTCTACGTCCTTGTGTCTGTAAGACTTGTCTATGAAAATGGACATAATAGCAGTTTTGAATACAATTATGTAAGGTTTCAGCTTGAACTAATTTAATGCTTGGTAACTTTAGGTTTGACAGCAGAAGTAGTAATTTCTTCTCAGACTCTTCATCTGTCTTCTGCAAGCCTCACTCAGCTCTTCCTGGTCCTTCCCTGCCCCTTTGATCTGCTTCTTTCTCTCCTTTAGCTCCCACCTTAGTTTCTAGAAGAACTTTCTCATTTTCTCTCCCAGTGCTTCTGCTCACACTGAGATGACAGAGGTTAGCCAGCTGCTCCCGGACCGCCTTTCTCTCTTCTCTCCTTGGATTGCTCTCCAGAGAAGGTAAAGCCTCAACTGCAAAGACAGCATCAAGGTTCATTTGGTGTCTACTGGGGTCCTGAACACGATGGCAGCCTTCCAAGTAGCACACAATACATTTCAAATAAGTAGTAAAAGCTGAAGAAAATGCAATACTATCATCTATCTATAAAAACTCTGTAAAGAGCCAAATAGAGTGAGCTTCTCTTCTAAGCTATTGCTATTCACTGTTTTTGGACACAGTCATGAAAGTGGAGCTGGTCTGAGGGAACCCACTGCTCTCTGGAAGAGTAGAAACAGTTGGAGATATATGGGGAAATGTACCTGTGAAAGTGACCTTTAACCCCGGAGCAGAGTGCTCTTTGATGCCTAAATCTCAAGAAGAGAGAAGCAGAAGGGGCTTTAGCTGCTGAATAAACTCTCTTTTTTCAGTAATAGTGGGACCAGACAGTAAAAAGAAGCCTGAGAGGTGGTTACTTAAGAGGAACTAAAAAGTCCTTTGAAGGAAAGAGAGTCCCTCCAAAAGGCTGATGAAACCTCAGGTTAATGACTGACAGGCTCACTATGCTATATTTAGCTAAGGAAAATGGCTAACAGATCCACTACATTTGTGTATTTATTTATTTATTTTAGAACAGATGTAGGCTGAACTCCCCCCGTTACAACAGTAGGCTGATCTGTATCCTTCTCAACTGTTCCGGGGTTTTACACAGTTACAGAGTATTCAGGAGAAACCATGGGAATTTTACAGTGCTGAGATAAAGCTGTGTGAAAGTGCCTACACATCTCCACAAATATTTCAAAACTCAGAATCTCAGGAGACTCATTTTGCACTTAAAACTGACACGTGAAATTTTGTGAGCATGGGATTTCGAGCAGGAGTGATCCATTTCCTTCAGTGGGCTGCACACAAAGCAAAGCCACCGCACACATCCTAGTGGCCCCGCTCGCTGATTAGCTAATTTAGGAAGGCTCTTAACTGCTGCATCCCCAAACCTCATGTAACAAATTAGATGCAGCAGCAGCAGCTTTCTGGGAACTTTATCATTGCCTTTACTCCCTGTCAAATTCCCCACAGACTGATGCAGTCAGTCTTATGCATTTTGACGGCATTGAGACTTTATTTTTGTGCATGCAAACATGTTTGCAAATACTGAGTTAATGGTAGGAGTAGGGACTGTGGCACTAGCCTCAGTTCACTAGCTGTCTTGCCTGAATGTCTGTTGTGAGGTGGAGGTTCTACATAAATACTCAGGAAGACAAATGAAAACACCAGTAAGCTGAACGCCAGCATTTTTCTTTGCTTGGCACTGAATAAAATGAGCATGGAAATATGATTGTAATGGAATGTATTATGCGGTCATCTCAAGTGAAATACAAGAGTTCCCTGGCTGTATAAGTCAAGGGAATTAAAGAAGTTAGTAACCTAGAGCAAAGAAGAGCTTAATCCAGACAGAGAGGCTTTAGACCCTTGATGCCACAGAAGATTTTCTGGGCACCTTAAAAAATGATGTTAATGGAATGTGAAAATATTGTAAAATGCAACAAAATTTCAGTCTCTGTAATAATTATAAGTAGCTAGATCAAGTCTGACTTTGTAGACCATTTATTTCCCAGTTCTAAGAACACAAGACAAAAGATAAATGAAATTAATAATGTAACTCAGACAACCAAGGGAAGAATGCGGACACGACATCAGCTGTATCAGGGGCTGAAATATTTCCCGTAAAAATAGACTGAAACTTTACTGGTATTCAGATACGACATAGTGAAGCCACTAGTAGTGCTCTTTGACTGAAATTTCAAATCTGAAGAACATTTTCCAGCGGGGTAATATATTTTAGTGGAAACTGAGCACTCGGAGAAAAGGGAAAGGGAAAAGGAAAGAGAAAGGAGAAGAGAAAGGCAAAGAGAAAGGGGAAAGACTTTCTATTAACAGAGGTTTTTCTACTGACTCTATCTGATGCTTTGATAAATGCACTGATTATTTTTTATGATTGATGTCCCACCTCCAAACAACTTCTTAGTAGCGTTCTATCTCCTTCACAGTTGTATTACAAACCAGATTTCCACTTCCTAAGCAGAGATGGAAATGTAAAACAAAGTTCAAATTGCTATATGGTCATCCGGTATATTTTGCCAGAATGCATTGGATTTATATTATATTTATATTCAATTACACATTCAGTGCAACAAAAATGAAAAGAAAAAAGACCATATGTTATGTATAACAGCACTGCTGCTAATAGTTCTAATGGCTTGGTACACTACTATGGTGAGAAGCGCAATGGACGAATTTAACAGAACAGACTGCTCCCGAGAGTTTTCAGTAAATCAAATGTTGAGTTCTGAATTAATAAACCATCGTGTGTACCCTTGCCCATCAGAAGTTCTCCCTGATATTTTTTTAGAATATTTCCCGGTTTTGCTTCTTTACATTTTTCTGTTTCTCACTTTGCCTTAAATTGCAATTCTCTTCATAGAATCATAGAATCTTCTAGGTTGGCAAAGATCCTTAAGAACATCTTGTTGCTCTTCACGTTTATTCCCTTTTCAGTTTCGATTGTTAAATGTCACCCTCCCATCTCCAGATTATTGGATTCCTCATAGGAAGTGTCAATGAACAATTACAGACTATAATTCGTTGCCCAAGCTAAACAATACAAAATCAGCTTTTTAAATCTGTTCTCACGTGTAGATCTCACTACATCCAAGATTACGTTTACTAAGATACATAACAGTATTATAACACAAAACAAGAAAGCAGAGTATATACATATTGAACTTATGGCTGCCATGTTAGGGAATCTAAAACTTTTAAAATAAGTATTCAAAACACTATTAAACTGAAACCTCCCCTGCCAAATTTTTTACTTATAAGATATTGTTTGCACTGTCAAAGAAATCCAAATATTTTTCAAGGATCTTCTAAAATTAGACTCTACTTTCCAGGTTTAAAAAAATGTTTTACGTCTTTGATGCAGAGTTGCCCTCTGTTTTACCTGTAGCAAGAGCAGAAAAACCTGTGCGGACCAGAAATCACCTCTAGGCATCAAACCTGCAGCCTCGAAAACCACTAAATGAGTTTCTTTTCCTTTCACACATCCCCTCTACACAGCAAAATATTTAAAGTGATGCCAGAAACATAAAGAAGATGAGCTACCTCGTAAACTCTTGGCTACCGATGCTAGCCCTGGAGTCACAAGCCCATTGTTTACCTTTTCTTTTGATGCCTGGGAAAAAAAATATATCAAAGTATTTCAGGCTGCCAGAACTTTGCACACACAGACACTGGCACGGTGACAGGAAACCCCGATGAGAAAAGATGTCTAGGCTTAAATATCACACTCTCCCCTGAGCTCTTCTTGGGAACTTGAAAGCTAGCCTGCTTCCAGGTAGTGATTATAAAATCTTGCACAAAAATGGAAGCACTGTATGACCAACCTACTCTTCCTCCTGTGAACCTGCTGGCGTTTTTTCACCCAACTACAATGGGAAAAGGCCTGAAATGGGCTGTTTTGTGTTCGGCCATCCCATATAGTTTGCCATTTTCCAGTGGAGGAGAGAACATCAGTTTGCAGCATATACTTGGCTGTATAGCAGAGGAAGTGAGTAATTTTCTAGGGTCACCTACTGATTTGCCGAATAGACATAGATCCATTCGTTATCAAATGTGTGGCACAACTCATCATAAACTGCATAACTCTACTAGCAGAAATCCTAACTATAACAATGTCATTTTTTTCAAGAATACCTTCTCTTTTCCTCTGACCTTACCAGTACTGCTTTTTGCTCTCTACACACTTTTCACCTGTGTCTTGCCTGTCACCAGGTAAAAATTCCATTTTACCAGGGGAAACCCTCTGCCTCAATCCAATACCTTTTGATCATATAGAACTTGTGTCTTTCAGACACAGTACATCAAATGCCTTCATACAGCCATGGGTATAACCGTCCTGTACTTCAGACATCCCACAGCATTAAAACAGCAAATTATGCAGTTTAAGTGAACAACGAGACAACTCCTCTTTCTCAGTGTAAATAATGGCTCCCTGAAACAAAGACAGTATATGTCCTGTACCAGTTCTGTGTATCAGGAGTTTCCCGCTAGATCACAACCCTGAGATGTCCAAGACTAAAAATAATAGCATGATATTAATCCTTTATATGTTCCAAGTACATGTGGTATGTCATCAGACTGAATGGAGCAACGGTTCTGGTTTATTTAAAAAACTATGCTACCACAACATAGAAATACCCTTGTACCAAAGAAGAAGGAAAAAGAAATCCCACCAACACACACTTTTCTCTGTTCTGAAGTACCCGTCCCGTCTCTCAGCAGGTTCCTTCAGCAAAACAGAAATTGGGCAATGGCTCTAGCTTCCTCAGGTCGGCTTCCAAATACGTTTAAGCAATTGCCTTTTGTTTTTAAGGCTAACTCACACAACCCTCTTGGCTCCTTCTTATATAGACTCTGTAGTGTTTGGGCAACAGAAAGGCTGCAGGCACATATAGACACAGTAGTAAAAACAGGATAAGGCATAACAAGGCAATAATAATCTTCCATGCTATGCATATCCCATTCATTCATCCCCACCCCACCATAACATTCCTTCAGGAGACCACCCTGTCACACCGCATAATAAGGTGATACCTTCTCCCATCATTCCATGGGATTTTGCTTTGCTTAAACAACATAGCATCTTTGTATTCCAGATGTTCCCGCTGAAAATCATTTCAATAGTACATTGAAGATTAAACTGTTCCAAGATGTTGGCAACTACCAGCTGAAATTCCAGTAACACACAATTTTAACACCAAGATCCTCTGTTTGAGCAATCTCTTTGCTCTGGGCTATATTCCAGCAACACCCTTCTCCATTGTCCTAGCAGCAGAAATGGGAACTGTGAACATGCAAAAACCTTGGGGACCAAATCCCTCTGAGCAACCAGCTCCCTGTTCAATGAGGGGCCAGTGTGTGCAGATGTTATTCCTACAAGGCCACCTGTACAAATCTCATGGTGTTCCCAAGCCTATAGGTCTGCATGTGAAGGTGTAGCCCCACCACAAACAAGAATGTTTTAATTATGAAGAACCCTTGTAAAAACGTATGTTCTGTTTTGACTAGAATTTTGTCTATTATGGCTAAATTAAAAATAAGTCTATAGGTAGCTGAAAAGAATTATTATTTCAGGTAGTTCAATATTTTTGTGTGTCAGAGACTGACTCATCCCACTCTTCAGCATTCTTATTTCCAGCGTGCATTCACCTCTGCATCAAATATGGACAAATTTTCAAAATGCAGGTCAGGTGACTGGGAGGCTATTTGAGAACCACTTTTACCTCTACAGGTTCGCAACCCAGTTAGGGAGTAAAATGCTCTTTTCCTCTTCTATTCCAAACCACGTAATAGTTTTGGTAACATTCAAATAGATCTTCTGTACTATTAGGGTAGCCCTGTAAAACTTAAAGTCTGAGTATGACTGGGGAGTTAACCGGATCTACACCGCCCACATTTTCTCTTGTCAGTGGAAATTCCCTCTGTGCTGAGCACGCACCTGAGGTAGGTGACCTCTTTGTGAAAGAGCTCGCGTTTCTTTGGCTCCTGTTTCCACCTGACGTGCTTAATCTTATCACAACTATCTGTGAGTTCATCGGTTCAGTCTGGAAATGGTCGGTGCGCACCAAATTCTCAGCCAGCCGCATATGCAAGCACGAAATAACTCTCTGGTAATGTCATAGAGGCCCTAGGTGAATCACACCAGCTAAACCCAGAACTCTCACCCTGATAACACTCCTGTCCCCATCTTTTGGATACAATTCCACCTGCTGAAAGGAACCTTTAAGAACAGGTTTGAAAAAAATATAGATGAAGCTGCTAGCTCTCAGCATAACTCACCTAGGTGACAAAAGGTAGGACCTTTAAGATACACTGAACTATTTAAAAGCCAAATAGTTCTGCTCTTAGTTTGGGTTTTTTTCTTTGAATGACTGAAACTGTGAGTGAGACCCCACAACTGGTTGAAAGCATAGTTATGCTTTTTTAATATCATAAAAACCTTCTTCTTCAAAAGATTAACCACAAAGATGTCTATATGATTGTACCTGATCTTGCCTTATCCCACCAAATAAAACTCACATCTCAGTTATGTTTGGAGAACAGTTTCCTTTTCCTCATGCTTTCAAATATTTTTATTGCACTCCATTTAAATGTACAGCAATGCCTGAAACTGCTCCAATAAAAACTCCACGATCTCTCCTTATCTTGTAACATTTTCCTAAAGCCAATAATTATTGGAATTACACATCTTGTGACAGTGTATCACTTCTTTATCTGTTGCCATTTGCTGTTTTTTAAGTAATATTTAGGCACCGAACACAAACTAGGTCCTATTACAAACCCATAGCAATGCTAGCTGCTAGAAATTCCCTCCACATTTGTTTTCTTCCAAGCGATTACTCCGATGCGGTGGTAAGGATGACTGCATTCAGCATAGGTCAGGCACATTCCTGTCCACAATTCAACCTCAGCAAAGTGGTTGTTCCAACCAAGCCACGTGGTTTTGGAGTTCCCATAATGCTTTTCTCAGCAGACATTACAAAATTACACGTGTGATGTTTAAGAGAGTTTCGTAAAGCATTTAAGCTTCAAATTACCAATATGCCTGAAACATGGCTGAATTTTAATGTATGGTTTTGTAATAGCATTGCCAAGATCAACATTTTATTGTTTGTGTATTTACCTATTCCAGTTATAATTAGGAAAAACATGTTCCAATTTATCTCAACCCACTACAACTTTCTTTCCTCACTTGTTGCCACTTTATCTTAGTGTACTTTTATCTATCTGTTTCCATCAAACTACGTTATTAGAATTATTATTAAATTTGTTATCTTTTTTTTTTTCAATACAGAATTATTTAGCAAAAGCAACAAAAGAATCTCTGAACAAAAATGTTTAAAGGAACCTTTCCTGGCTCAGGAATTTGTTTGAGCTTGCTGAGTTAATAGCTCACACTGGTTGAGCTATAACAAAACCACTTCATCCCTGAGACAACAGAAATTGTGAGATAAACTCTGGAAACAAATCAAGGATTTTTGTGGGGAAATTCATGTGGTCCTGTGGAGCAAGAAGACTTGTAGGAAATGTCTTTGAAATCAAAGTTTATGAATCACTAGTGTCTATAAAAATTGCATGCAGATGTTATAAAGTGCCCTTTCTGTTTTGATTGCCAAGAAGGTAAACTGGAAACACAGTAGCTGTAAAATGAAGGCATGAAAGGTTGATCAGTGTTATTATATACATAGAAGAGAAAACCTGCTATGTTTATTATTTGTATCATCTGTTGATGTAACTTTTGCAGCTGATATCAAAATATAGCTATAACAAGTTACTTCTAGCCCTTCTGCATATGTGCTATGCTCTACCATTTGCTTGCATATAAAATTTAAAAGAGTTCTCATCAGCATCTCTGATCCTCCCCCAAACTGCAATCTCTGCACTTGGTTAGAGCAATATTCAAACCTCTTCTCAAATCTTTGCGCAGCTTCATGACTTTCTCTGATTGTTGGGGTTTTTTTGTCCTCCTTACTTTTATTTACTCCTCAAAGCTTGGGAAAGACTGTATCACATCCTTCTAGGCTTCTTTTCCTGGAAATAATAGCCAAGTGGTAAAGATTTCAAAGAGGTACTACAAATGCCAGGGATCGTACCTATTCTCCAGCCATGCTCCTGCCACTTCCACAGAGATTCAAACATACTGGAAAAGTCCTTATCTAGATGTAGTAACACCTAAGAAAACCCTGAGTTAGCTGGTGACATTAGCCTTGGGACCGCTGAAGCAGTGCAAAGAGTTTGTAACGCGCACCAGGATTTCCCTCTGTTGCCATTTGTTAGCTTAGCTGGCTGTTACTGAGTGCCAGGTACACTGATATTGTCCACAAATGTTATAAAATGTCTTCCTATGAAAACTGATTCTGCAGAGCTAGTCTAGCGTCCCTGCCTGACTACTTTTAGCAAGCCTAAAGATATTTCTTCAGCTGGCTGTAACAGATCTTCACTTTTCTTGGTTTTCTTCGTCACATATTTAGGAGACAGGAATCATCCCGAGATCTCAAATTTGGTTTTAGTTAAGCGAACTTCATGGGAATACATTTCATGGCAACAGCACCAGGAACAAGGGTATTTTGGTTTCATAGTTATGAAACTATTTTTTTCTACGATAGCAAGGAGGAAGGGGAAGAGACATGTTTCCTTTGTTTTGCCCCTCACATGGATGGTTGGGTACATCTGAAAATGAAATCTGTCTGGGAAATAATTCACTGAGTTTAAGTAAGTGACGAAACAGCATGATGTATAGAGAATTGTTCAGGCATGTGTGCATAAGGCTTCAGATATGTAACAGGACATTAAGAAATCTGGACTTCTTACCAAATAAAAAATATGGTATATATTACTAAACCACTCCCCTGAGCATCGGTATCAAAGATATTGCTTTAAGACTCCCATTTTCACTTATGCCACTGAATCTTGTGCTATACAGAGGGGAAGAAGTTAAGCTCAGCATTTCCTGTCCTCGGTTATTTTTAGAAAATTGAGGTGCTGTATACATCTGTGAAACTGCTGCATCTATACAAAGCACTTTGTGCCAGGCTGCTGCAATATTGTGTTCAGAGGGAGCTGAAGGCAAGAGTCAAAGCAGGTGATGTTCTTAGAGAGCCCTCCATCTGGCACTAAGTGTGAGTGAAGACGGCACAGGGTGGTGGTGGAGATGGTGGTCATGCAGAGCCCAGGAGCACAGGCCTTTTTTCTTTGGTTTTTTTTTCCCCTTTGTTGGCCTCCATTTCCACTGACTGAAGAGGCAGAGTTCGGAACAGCCTGGGCTGTTTTCCAAGGTGGTTTTAGTGATGTGTTTGAAACAATAATAGTTTCACATTTTCTTTGCTTGCACTGTCTACTTCAGCTTCCAATGCTGAAACATTGCGCTTAGTTTGGACATAGGAGACAGGGCAGAGGGAGAAGTATTGCAGCATGAGTCAAATTGGAAAAAATTGCATCAGCATTAAAAAAAGGTCACCTGCCATTTGAAGTTCATTATTATTTTAGAAGGAAATCATTTACAGAGCTGTGAGTGTGACAAAAGCCTTTGGGGCTTGATGTCTAAAGAAAGAGATGCCTCTCACAGCGAGGGGCAGCAGCTTCCCTACAGCTGCAGAAATAGGGTGCCCTAAAACATACAGACTGACGTACATGTGGGTATGGTTCTCATCTCACTGAGTATGCTTCTACCCGTGTTCTCCAAGATCACTATCCCAAACTCCACATGTCTCGAGAGAGCTTTTCCATCCCTGTGACTCTTTATGGCTGAGCTTGTGAGCCTTGTGATTCCTTTCACCTGCACACCATCACCAATTGCCATAAAATACCTGAAATGAAGTGATCCCAATCAGCTCCCATCCGTACCCTGAGGCATGATGCTTTTCCCACTCTCCGACAGAGTCAGATTTTCCGTTTGTGATGGAAGACAATGACCGCTAACACCACCAACCTAACAACCCCCTACACTAAACACTAAAAACTTACTTAAACAACTCATGTTTTACTCTTCAGTTTACAGAGGTTCACCATTTCTTTCCAAAGAGGTTGTCAAAATAGGCTGGCACTCCTATTCATTTTGCATAACGGACCTTTTCATTTCCTTGTTTCTCTCATTATTGTTGCTTCTGCTTCTTCAAATCTTCCTCCATGATGCTCCAAATCCTACATTTACACTCTCATACACGTCCTCTTTCTTTTCTGAATCCTGATTACATGAGTGGTATCTTTATATTTGCATGAGTGTGTGTTGAAAATCAGACTTTCTGAAGACATATATCTTTCTGCTAATTCTTTTGATTTATTTGAGTTGTGGCCAGAGCCCAAGAATTAATTTCTGCTATTATCAGGTGTCACCTTCAGCTACAGTTTGAATGCAATGAAAGGCTCAACAAAATGTAGCGCAAAGTGATTTTCCTTACACAGAGGAAAAAGGTAAGTCATTCCTAAACTCCAACCATGGCTACATTATCTGATGTTGGCATGGTTCAGAGACAATCTACAAACAAAATTATAATCACTTCACCTTCAGTTTCCATTGGTCTGGCCAGAAAGGACTTTTCTCCCAGACCTTATCCCATTTAATCTTGTTTCCTTTGTCTTCATCCTTTCACTCTCTTCTTCATACTTAATTTCTCATGCTCCTCTCTGATTCATTTTCTCAGTCTCCGCTTTGGTTTCCCATCCCAATTATCATCCGTTAATAACACTAGGTGCAAAAAAATTCCAAATAAATCATATTTGGCTCAGGTTTTAGGATTTTTTTTTTCCTCTTCTAAATAAAGCTTAGATAGGAATTGGAGTCTGAAGTACGGATACTAAAACCTGAGGGAATTAATTTTGTCTCCCACATCTGTATTTTGGCATCTAAATAAAAGTGCTTGTTCAATGATTTTGAATATCTGCAGCTGAAGTGTTAGGTGTCGCATTTAGACATTCACTTATAAAATGTTTTAAATTGCAAAATGTAAACATTTATGGTGGCTACAATCTTCTGTAAGTGAACCACTAGTCTTGTCTAGAAATAAGTGCTAGAAATAAATACCAGTACAGTTTAAAGGGCCACATTTCAGTCCCAGGAAGGCTTTTATTCCACCCCTTGAGTGTGTTACAGGAGCAAAGAGCAACAGCACATTGTGAATGATTTGTATTCTAGTCTGATCTTTCTTTCCCTTACGCCAATGTAATTAATATTTTTTGAAATAATTCCATTGATTTTTAGAAATTCCAGTGCTGGTATTTGAGGTTAAAATGAGGCTGTATCTTCAGTTAAGAATCAGATACTGTTGGAAGAAACCCCCATGACAGGCTGAACCAGATTACTGCACACATAGACATACTCCAGAGCAAGGCTTCTGCAGTCTTCTAGGTGTTGGACCCATCCAAACCTGGTGAAGGTATGGGAGCAAAGGCCTAAGAAAGTTGATCCAAATAAGGGTACAGAGAAAGGTGACCAGACTGCAAACCTGGCTGGGAGTTTGGCTCTTTTCCATACAGATTTAGTCCTCTCTTTCCTTTACTATTTGTTTGTTTTGTTTAAGAATGGAGGAAAGAGAAGTGAAGCCCATGACCACTCACCAGAGGCCACACGACACAGTCTGACACTGTGACTTACGAGCAGATTAATACAGATTGAGACCTACTGACTTGTGGCAGCATTGTGCTGCAGAGTAGATCTTACGTCCCTTAAATCCCCACTGTGCTCTTACCTTTACAGCTTCAGTTTGGTCCGCAATGCCAGTTACCTGCCTTTCTCTCTCTTTGTCCCCAGGATGAGAGGAATTTAAGCAGAAACAATGAAGTTCTGATGAGTTAGAGGAAAGGTTACAATGAATGTTCAATCACTTTGCATTTTTAACATTTCTTGAGGACTTCAGCATAGGTACATGCGTGCAGCCACAGCCTGAACAGTAATCTCAATAATACCACATTTCTCATATTAAGTTTAATTAAGGTGTTTCTTAGCCAAGATAACAACGTAAGAGTTCAAAAGAAGCTGCAAGAGCCTAATGAATAATAATCCCCATTCCAAAGAATATATAGAAATTTGGGAAATTAGTATGAAGAGAACTATTGGTCTTTCTAATCCGTCCTTTTCCTTTGGACTGCTATTCATTAGCTATGCCCCAAAGTCCTCTCCACTCACTGCTGTTCAACTCCACGCTGTTTGAATCTTCATCTTTTGTTAGACTTTTCAATATCCTAATTATGTTTGTAAGTGAAAAATCTCTCACTAAGCCCCAACCTAAACCTCCTTCTCATTTCTCATTTCAAGTCACAGTGGAAACAAGACAATGGCCATTACAGAGTTAGCCCTTTTTATATGACATTTGTTACATTTAAGTTTTCCTGTCAGCACCATTTTTCAGACTACAGACATTCAAGCTCTGCAAAACAAGCAATGGCTGTAATATAGCCAAAGGCAACAGCAGCAAGGGAGCTTCAATAAGCACCTTTAGGGCAGTTTTTACATTTGGAATTTTCTTTGGCTTGATGTTCATTATTTATTTATTAACAACTTTACCTTTTTGAGACCTGCTAGAAGAATATGGACAACAAAAAAATACCTGGTACCAACGGTTATGTGGGTTTTATAATGCTATTTGTAAACACATAGTGTTGGTTCCTAGATCCAATCTCTCTCTCTCTCTGAACTAGGGGTCAAGATATGAGTGGGGAAAAAAGTAGGCAAATTGGTTTTTTCCCCATTAAAAGTGATGAAGAACTTCCTTATACAATTTAAACGACATGTCCATGGTGGTATGTGAAAAATTGTCTCCCCACAATGCATTTTTCCTTGTAAACATCCTGTCGGTGTGCTTCAGTGAGTTCTGGATTGTCTTATCTCTGCCTCAGGGGGAAAAGTCAGTTGTCTTCATAATCCTGTGTTTTGGGATGTTTTAAAGGCTGATCTAGTCTATAAGGAAGAGGCACGTTCCTTAATCCATGCCCCACTGCTGGCTGTATTCACAGCGGAGCACATGTTGGAAATTGATGGAGGTCCCTTCTGGGCTCAGCACCTGTGAAAAGTAGGGCATGGGAAGAAGGCTAATATCTGCTCAGGTCTTGTCCTAAAATGGATTTACAATATGCAGCTCAAAACTTTTAGACCATGGAAGTGCTCCTGGGGTTCCCCAAAGCAATCATAGCTGAAGCATAGCATTTAAAAATTTTAATGTCTGCAAGTAGGAAAGCAAAACACTTCCAAACCCCATGTTGCATTTGAAACAAAAACTGCCTCTCCACAGCCCTACTGGCAAGTGACTGAACCTTGAGTATTTCTGTCTTCTGTGCGTGACATCAGATGCAAAGTGTACACAAGGGATTAGTAGGTGACAGGTTCAAGAATTTTGAAATGGAGCAGGGAAGGACTAAATTAAATTCCCAACTGCTATGAGATGCCAATTTAATCAGTTTCCTTAGAACATCACAACATGAAATGCTACCTATCAGTACTGTCAGTATTTTGATAGCTGTAACTCACTTGGTTTTCAGGACTTAGTAGGTGCAGGGGTCTGCCTGACATGGTCCCTTCTCTTGATGAAGTAAATACTTTACCATGTGCTGTGAAAAACTCATCATTCTGCATATTTACATAGACCTCTTGTCCCTGTAGTCAGTCTGTATTAGATTTTGTGTACCTACATTGTCCCTTGACTGGGATTATAGTTATATTGTATTTTTGCTTTTATAGAAATTATGGTTTCTGTAACAGCAGGTGTAAGATGACAGGTACATTCCCAACTGGCATACCTAGATGAACTTCCATCTCACAGGTTCATGTTAGGATCAGCTTTAATAGCTAACAGCATAAAAATCTTAAAATGTCATTCAAAGCTAGGGGACAAATCTAGCCTCCTTCCACAAGCTGGTCAATGGAAAGACATAGCTCTCTAAGCAGTCTCTCTCAGATATCTCACCAGTCTGGACATTCCCCAAGCATTTTATCCAAGCTAAAAACATTTGTTCTTTGCTTTGTTCTGATCTCTAAGACATAAATGTATCATGAGCTTCTTACTAGATCCCCGGAGAGAAATTCTTTCCATTTCCCAAAACCAGGATAGGAGCCTTTCTTTAAAGAGCAGCCAGCAGACCAACCACATGGGACTTGAGAAGGTGACCTTTCATGGGCTTTGGCAAATACAGCCTCCCAGCATCCTTTTCCATACAGGGCTAAAAGCTATGAGGATAGTTAACTATCTTACAAAATATATCTATGACTTTCTCTGTCTTAACAATACTAAATTGATAAGATAGCAGACTGGTGGAACTAAACCAATAGAAAGTTCTAACGTTGCGCAAGAAAATGCTGTGCGGAGTAAGAAGCCCAGGACAAGAATTCCACTGAGACTTAATTAATTTTGACTGACAAGTTGACTCGCTGTGACGAATGGCATCCCTAGTAACTTGCACTCTTTCTTGCTTGTGGATTGCATTAAAAAGAGTAATAGGAAATAAATTCAGGAAGGCAATAAAATAAGGTGGAAGATAGGCTGGTGACAAAGGATTATGTGCATTTCTGTCAGTGTCACAGTATACCAGAAAGGAAGAGCGACAAGATATGATGCTGGTCTATAACTAAGTAGCAGGATACTACTGCTGGATTAGAACAGCAGGTTTTGCGCTAACACAACAGGTGATACTAGTTATACTTTATGCAAAATGTAATTGGGAATCGGATGTGACTAACAATATTGTTAATTTATTTGTTGCTTAATGCTTAAAATAAGAAATGTTTTTACTACTTGTTGTCTTTGGAGAATGGAATTACAAGTGTTCACGTGCAACGCAATCTTTTTGAAAAATGCCTGAATGGCTGGGCCCAATATGTCCTCAGTGTTTGAACATACTCAGATCTTCACCTGAAGTAGTCCTCTGCCTTCTTGAAAGTCAGTACAGAGAACTAAAACCACATTCTTATTTTGGGACACAAACAGCTGAACTCAATATTCATTTTCAAAAGTGATCTTTACACCCCTCCTTGATACCACAAAACCAACCAAACTGTCAGTGGGGCCCCAGAAAAACATTCATGTTGTGTCAGTTTGTGACGGGCAAAAATGATGTAACCCTGAAATGACTACAGACCAAAGTGACCTGGGGAGGTGATGGGAGAAGGCAGAAGCGGGACGGCTGCCCTGTACGGCAGGATGGCTGTGGTTTTCTCACATGGCACAGGTGCAATTATCCCTGCCACACTGGATCACAAGAAACAGGCATGCTGTCCCACGTCAGCTCGGGTGCTGGGCCACAGCCAAAACGATGTGCATGGTCCTGGGCTACAGCTGAGCACTACAGCCTGCTCCTGAAGCCCACACACCAGATGCAGCTGGTGGAAATAAGGGCCAGATGTGCAAGCTGGATGCATAAAATGTGTGAGCTGACATATTTGCCAAGGTCCCACCACCATTAATCCGCAGTATGTAAATCCCTCAGTAAATCCATCCCAACCATGGCAGCCCAAGCTTGCTTCCATCAGCGTTGATTGCCCCTGAGCTCAGATGCCCCGGCAGCCCGGGCAAGCCTTTGGGTGCCGACCACACTGCACACCTGCGTCACCCACACTGCATGTAAAACAGGAGCAGCTCCTGCGGAGGGGAAGGGGAATAGTATAGTCCACCATGTCCTTGGACCATTGGAGCTGCCTCTGTATGCAGCCTTGGTTGAATTTGTTCAGTACCTCTGGCCACAGCTGGCTCACTCTGGTCAAGCAGTTAGACGACCCATCCATGGTCTTGGAAAACACGGGTTGCCTATACATCTCTTGAGGACAGCATGGAGTTGCATCTCCTTAAACAAAAAACATGAGTGTTAACTTCTGCCCATCGACATCTGTTGATATTCATCCTAAACAAAAAAAAATATTCTTACAGTAGTCTGAGTGTTGGCTTAGGAACCAGCAAATCCTCTACTTTAATCCTACTATCCTATTAATTTGTTATGTTACTCTGATATACTCCGCTCATAAAATACAGAAAATACATTGTTGATTTTCCTAACTAGTAAAATCACAGGAGTATTTTCTAAAGTTTATATATTGAGTATGTTATGTACTGATGACTAAGCACTTATGTTTATGCCTCTCTTGGAAGCCAGTTTTGTTGCTAACTCAGATGAAGGATTGAACTGTAATGAAACTGTATTGTCTTTATTTAGATTATCACCAGATATACAATAGTGTCTATTTTGACTTTTAATACATTTTACTATTTTTTAATGTTAATATATGCAGGTTAGAAAATGGTCTTTCTTTCGAAGTCTTCGCTATCTCTATTGTCATAGGTCTCTCTTGCTATTATTTATGTAGCAATAGTTATACTGTCACATAAAATCACACATACAGAATGCACAATATAGATTTTTCTTTCTGTTACTGTGTATTATATTCTCTTCATTATAACAAAACATCTCTTCCTCAGATGACTCTCAAGAGAATGTGAACTCTGTGTTGTGATCTGAAGGGCTTGCATTATACATTTGCCTGGAGCTTTCATTATTAATAGACCCTCCTTGAGCACCTCTTAGCTAACTGACATTCATTTGAGGCCACTGGATTCCTAAACTTCCCTGACCTTGCAGCATTAACGCAAGATTCATAGTCTCAAGAAGAATGGATAAATCAAATAAAACATTTTTATTATGAGGTCTCGAAAGTTGCTAAGTTGACAGCAAAATAGACACAATAAAATTACATTGAAAAATGTTTCTCTAGAACAATATGCATTTATTCCCTAGTTTACGATATTTTCCTATTATTTCAATTAAAACGAAACAATAATTTAATCACTTCTAGCATGGTGCTAGTATTTTAAAGTAAAAATAAGCATTAATTTCATTATATTGTGGTTGTAGTCAAATTTGCATGGAAAGGTTTTCAAGAATTATTTTCATGAGTATTTGAACAGTCAAACTAACATCATGGTTTTTTTTACAGTAGCATTAGTCTTCCCCAGCTATAATATGTCAGTCAGTACAACTGTAATATGAGACCCTGGTAGGGATAGGTATTGGATTTGTTTTATGTCAAGGCTTCCTTCAGATTTTTCCATAGACTCCCTGCTGAATGGTTTTTCTTTTTAATGTGTCTTGAACCTCTCCTGTGTTTTGAGTCACTTGCCCTAAGCACTTTGTTCCTTTGTTTCCAGCACTTAGAGAAGCAGAACCCAAGAGGAGAGGACGCTCACAGAAAAATCCCAGCCCCACTGCTGGCAACAAAACCCTCTTGTTTTTTTGGGGTCCAAAACGTGACCCTCTGCAACGTGCAGCAGGCAACTGGCAGCAACTCTGGAAA
The DNA here is from genome assembly GCF_028500815.1 of Rissa tridactyla. Taxonomy (NCBI): domain Eukaryota; kingdom Metazoa; phylum Chordata; class Aves; order Charadriiformes; family Laridae; genus Rissa; species Rissa tridactyla. The sequence goes on along the minus strand of NC_071467.1, from coordinate 36,468,246 downwards.
TTTGCCCTTTGGTGTTCTTTCAACTACTGAAGTTAATGTTTGCACCACAAAGCATGCTACTAGGGAGACTTTTCTTGTACCCTCATAAGATATCCAGGTATCTGTAGCCCACAGTATGTATCAGAGTCCCCAGGGTTCATTCCTCCTAGCATGGATGAATTTCCAAATGTCTAACACTCATCTCCTCGCCTTGATGAGCAGTTTGTCCCTTACAGAGTTCCTGCTAATTCAGGAGAGCATGAAGTCCTACTTGGAGCCCCAGGAGAAATCAGAACAGCTAACTAACAGCATAGATGTCTTTGCCATGTAGTTAACAGGAGATCTGTAGAAATAGGTGGGGAGAACGGAGCCTTTAGGCAACTGTAGTCCTCTGTCTAGGTGGACATACTGTTTCACAGGAGGTCTTTTTAAAAACTGTGCTAGCAGAAGATGCATAAACTTTAGGCTGTGTCCCAGCTACAGGGCTAGTCCTGAAATCCTCGCAGCTGTGTCATATGCCCCTCTCTGAGGTATGTAGTTCTGTTGAGGGATGTGATGTAGCATGTTTTCAGAAATTCAAGTCCATCATTTTGTTTTCAATACACTGGTTTTTAATAGATTAGGCAAAGCTTATTGTGTTGAGACATATTTAGCAAGGCACTCTAAAAAGACAGATGATAAACTATGCACAAGGATATTTGTGTACCTAAGCTCTCTGAATTTTCCTTTGAAAGCAAATCACCACCCCAAACGCAAATAAGAAAGTTGCATCTGATGTGCCACCCTAGGAACCTAATTTATGTGATTTGAATATATGCCTGGAAGTATCTTTTTCCACTGTCTACAGAAAAAGTCCAAGGTAATTGTCTGGGATAAATTATTCACTAAAGTTCAGTTCCTGAACTTAGACAGTATGACTGTCTCTATTCCCCTTCTCTCTTGCCTTAGTTAGACCACTAAAGGTTGGCAACCAGCAGATGGGGATGCAAAGACATAAGCAACACCTGGTCAAAGAGTGAAGAAATTAAGCCAAAATATTTACAAAGGGACATGTCCCTATTTTTAATAATAATAAAAAAATCTTTTGAAAACGTTTTGAAGATTTTCCCTACCGGGAACAATTTCTTCACACACCCAAGAAATGGATATTGCTTCTGGAAATCGTGCTTATTTCAATTTACTTAGGACACGAAAATGGCTTGGCGTTAACCCAAGGCAGGATGACACCTCAGAAAGTTTTGTGTGTTTGTGAATGTCTGGAAACCCTTCAAAGGGCACGCTAACTCGCAGAGAGTTAGAGTAATATTAAAGCAATGCAGAAATACTGAGCAAGAACAATACCAGCTCCTTCCCAGAGGTGTTTGTGGCAAATGACATGTCTGTGGTGGTCCCTCTCCCACTGAGGGTGAGACACCATGGCTTGCAGCTGCCACAGAGGTTCAGGCTAAGGAGTGATGGCTCAGAGCAAACTTGAGTCAGAAGCACCATGCAGAATCCTGTGCACAAGAAAAACTGATAAATGTCATAGTTCCTGCAAACTGTGGGCCACGGGACAGACCTGAGGGTGCCGAGCAGGAGGGGACAGAAAGGGCTTTGCTCTGTCCGTGTTCCAGTGGAGAATAAACTACCAGACCCGTTTCCCTGACTTTGGAGAAAAGCCAATGGTTTATCCTGTGGGGAATAAATTATATGCATAAAATATGAGGCATCGAGTAATGTAATTAGCTCAATTTAGATGCACTATTGACATGACACTAGTGCTTATTACTAATGAATACACTGCTAGTGAATCATTAATAATGGGAGTATCTAGCTACCGTGCTTATGAATGCTTTATTGTGGAAAGGTGGAAAGTTCATTTAAGCTGTTGGATTTTGTGGGCCAGTTGTTTGCTTCATTTTCAACCTTTTCGATCGGCTATTCTGAATTGGGTTTGTGAACAAAAGGAAAGAAGATGAGTTGAGTTCTGAAGGAAATTGGGTGTCAAGGGTAATGGGCACATCTTGAATGCCTTCACTACATTTTGTTTGCACCATACTTCCAGTTAAGTGCCAGGGAAGGTGGGCAGAGGGCACAGAAATCTAGAAATGAGCAGACCTATCGGAGGATATGATGGAAGAACGTTTAAAGAGCCAGAGGTGAAGGAGATGTTTTCAGAAGGGATTTGCAAAGGTCCAAAGACAGTTGCAGAGGTGTTGAAGTGTGAAACAAAATGGTTGCAGGGGATTGCTTTGCTTGCCTCACTAAGGCCCTCATCCTAAAAACTGGAGCCTGGCAAACTGGTGGCTTCCGGGCAGCTCTGGTTTTTAAGGCAGAGCTCAGGGAGGGCTGGAAGCCTTCACAGTGGTGGCTGGTGCTGCTCAGACAAAATAGCTCTGGCTTTCCTCAGGAGGGCACCAGCACTGCCAGCAAACCCGATCTGTCATAGCCTGATGCTCCTCTACTCACCAGAGGCCAGGTAGACCCACAGAGATGGATTCAGGGAGTGCTCCATATTTCAGGACTCTCTCAAGAGTTACTGTTACATCCTGGGGCAGCTCCTACTTGGTGAAATAAATCAGGGGCTCCAGGTGAGTCAAAACTGCACGGATAACAAGCTTTCTATTGGAATCACTAGCTGGAGCCTCACCGAACCCAAAATATTTCCCGACCTATTTGGAATCTGAGCAGTCGGATGCAGAGATGTGGTGTCCTATGACAAGCTGGCTCAGCTTCTGCTTTTGAAGCAATTCCACTGATGAGATTTTGCAAGGCCAGAATCACTCTTGTTATGCCATTGCTAATTGACCGAAGCTTTTCTAATACCAACATTTTCCCATGTAAAAAGGAACATCTTTTTGAAAAACGTCTGCCTTATGGGAAATAAAGTTTTCAATTAAAAAAGAAAAATATTTATCTAAATTATTTATCTAAATTTTGGGGTATTCAAAGTAACTTTATCAGTCTGGAGCCTGGGACGTTGAACAAGCACCCACAAAGACTCTCCCCATGTAACCGCAGTGCAACCTCCAGCAGCGGTTTTGCATTTTCAAACCAGCCCCAAAATCTATCCCGGATTTCCCAGTTCCATTCTCCTAGGTACTTCCATAACACTTAAGACAAAGTTTACTATGAGTAGGTCACATGTAGAATGTCAGATGAATAGAAATTGTATAAATACCGTCTTAAAAAGAAGAGCTGACTCCAACAGCTACTTAATTAATGGAAAATCTCCTTCCAGTGGGGATGCCCCAGGAACAAAATGAGTAGCTCTGAGCAAGATGACTTGTAGAAGCTTTTGTTTTACATAGCCCCACATCTTTTGTTACATTTCCAGCTGAAAAGCAAATAACTCCATCATGGAGGCAAAATTCACTCTTATGTTTCAGTTTGTGCATTGTTTTTTCCCCTGAGATTCACCAATTGAAAACCAAATCATATTTATTTGGGAGTAAACATTTTACAAGTTTAGAGTCACAGTTTGTTCTGAATTCCTAAGTGTGGATTTGATTTGTGTGAGCAGGATTGGATCTCCGCTCCAAACTCACCACCCAAAAGGACAAACTGGTCAGGATATTTCATGACCTTGACCTTCACCTCTGAACTCGCTTTATTAGTCTGCAGAACCAAACCCAAAATAAATGTACTTAGAATTGCTTGGCCTCTTCAGCTCACACCCTGCGCCCTGCACAGCCCCTTTTGCAGCAGTTTTCCTCCTCTTTCTTAGTCTAGATTAATCACGTGAGCCATAGGAATCAGCTAACCCTTGATGTACTGGATTGTATCAAACTATTTTGACAAAACTGTCAGGTTTATAAAGACAGTGGACCAAAAATCACACAGTATTTGTGATATGTGAACTGAAACAGTTCCTCTTGCAGAGCTCGCTTACAAGTGAAACAACAACTTGTAGAAAGACCATCCTCTGAAAAAAAATGGAACCGTTAGTGAACGTGTGGTTCATTGTTTTTCACAGATCATGTATTAGTTTAGCACAGTTATATGCATTTTAAAAGGAAAATAAATAGACTTCAGGAAGCAAACATTGCTTGTAAGCTAGGTGACTTCTGTGTGTGCTCTCCTGGGTTCTCTTTCTTTCTTGAATTACAGTATCTTACAGGGGAGTGCAAGTGATTCCCAGTTCAAAAGGCAGCAACAGAGGGTACAATAATTCTCCTGCAAGCCAGACTTTCATTTTTTTCTGGCGTGCTGTACGTTAGGCAGAGCGTTACAATCTGGCCTGCAGCTGATAAAAACAGGAGTCTTCCCCTTCTTATAAAATGTACGAGTATTTGCTAGCACTTGCTATGATTTTCCCCAGAAGACTATTCCTGTGTGAACATACAATAAAAGGTCCCAAATCTCCAATCAGATATGGAGTATGGAGCCTGAAACCCAACAAAGCTCTGCACAAACTACAGCCCTGTATCCACCCCGCGATGGCTCAGGTTTCAGGATCAATGCTCTAATTATCCCAAACTTGAAATGTATGCTAAAAAAATGGTTTTTGCCAAATGGAGGAGAAGGAAATGGAAAAGCCATTTCCAGTGTGAACAGACATGTCTATGCCATAAAGACAATTGGGGTTAGTTTCAACAGAGTTGTCAGCTGTCACTGTCAACCCAGGGAGTGTTTAGTCATTGCGGTAGTGATACATCCTTCGGTATGGGAGGTGCTATTAAGGTGTTGTATTTCCTTCTAAAAGCTTCTAACAATCTCCTTAGAATGACTGCCCTGGTGTTATACAGTCGGTAGTTAGGAGCAAGCACAGTATTTACCATCCAATATTCAGATTTTCAGTGGGCATTTTGTGCCACTTGGGTCATGGAAAGTTTTGACACACAAGGAGGGTTGTGTGTCCCCAATTGTGCCCTTGTGTTTCTTCCAGGCTTCTTGCCTTCCTACTCTCAGTTCTTGTTTCTCCGAGTTCTCCTCCCCAAATGCCAAATCTTTCCACTCCATGCACATAGATGAGCTTTACAGCACGTGCACAGTAAATCCAATACTTCTGTGTCACATTAGACCTACTGCACATGTGCACATACTATGTGTATAGTAAGTGTGAAGAGGGTCTGATGCTTCTTTAAAACAGCATGCTCCTGCACTGCGCAGCCTAGGCACACGTATTTCTTCATGGCCAACTCTTGACTGCAGTATGCCTTCCTCCTTCTTCCGTCCTGCTATCCACAGGGGGACAATTTTCAATAAAGCTGTTTCCATTCTGGACCCCCGTGGAGGACGGTGTGTTGTATGCTGAGCTGCTGTGACAGCCTGGCTGCAAACACGGTATGTCAGGGCTGTAGGATATTTTGGGCTTTTATAAAAACCTGGGTGTCTGAATATAATCTTCAGAAAAATCTGGGTCCAACAGCAGACCCTGAAATATTTGAAAATCTGGATGGAAATGTGTGCATTCTGCTGTCCGCTCAGCAATATGCTTTGAACCGAAAACGAAATAACAATGTTGGGATGAAGATTGATTTCAGGCCGCATTTCAGCTTTTCAGTAGCACCAGCTGAGCAGGCGGCTGGCATGGCCAAGGTCTCCCTCCTGGGGAAGGTGACTCCCCTCCGCTCCCACCCTCCTCTGCTGTATCTGCTCGGAGCTGGGAGAGCCCGGCGGGGGCTGCAAGCCCACCCGGCGCCCCCGGGCAGGGGATGCTGCATAACCGGAGATCCTCCGGTGCAGCCCCTCCTGCCACGGCAAGCGCTGGTCACGCGGCATCCGTGGTTTCATAGAAAGCCCTACGGTAGCGCATGACTCATCTTTGCAGACATGCTTATCTCTTCGAGGCAATTTGTAATGCCTCGAAAAAACTACATCTTTAAATAATTTGTATATATATCACTCAGTCTGTTCAGTAACCATGTAGAGGATTTGAGAAACAGCCACCAAACTGACAAGTCCAACAAACCTTAAATCTCAGTTTAATAAATTTGGAAAATAATTGACTACAGGGTGATTTCAGAGCTGTGCTCACCACATGACGTTTCAGCACAAGGCACAAAAAGGTTCACACTTCTGCATAAAATTCTTCAGGTTTTGTAATCGCGTGCTGAAAGGTGGGCCGGGCTAGTGACAGCATAGTTTGGCTGCAGCCATAAATAATCCTAAATGGTTTCCTACAGTTTCCTACCCATAACACCTATACAAATCACAGACATGCATATTTTTCAATCATTCTCTGAATGTCTCACATGCTACAGAAACCAGTGTCTGTGTTGAGGATACTGTAAATTGTAAATTAGTACTTAATAATCTTGTGAAAAGAGAAAGGCTCCCTTTCCCCTATTTTTTGGGGGTCTTTTGTAGCTGGTTACTGTGGTGGTGATAATATAAAATTCTGTGTATGTATATGAATATATTTGTATATTTTGAGGAGCAGATGCAATTATTCAGTAGCTTTCTCATTTAGATTTGCATTGGTGAATATTCTTAATATTAATTTATGTGCACGTGAAAGGTGAATATTAAAGCCAAGTGTCTTGGACTTTTATATTTCAGAACTTTTATATATTTCTTCATGACTTCCAAAAGCTAGAAAGTTTTACAAACCTTCCATCCTCCCACTGCCCCCCAGATTTGCCAACATCTTGTGCTGTTCATTACTCATGGAAATTCACTTCCAGTGAAGAAGATGGATTTCTAACTAAGACGAAGCCTATGCCATGGTTTTGCGATAGAATAACATTCTTCCAATCTCCAGAAAAACACAGGTGAGCTCACACAAATTGGTGAGCTCTGCTTCTGCAGTGGCTGTTTAATAATGCAATGGCTCTCCAGCTCATTTTCCTTGTGGTATAGCTTAGGTCCATTGAAAGCACATTTTTCAGTCAAATGAAGCTGACTTACAGCCCAATTTATTTTTATTTTATTTACTTTTATTTATTTTATTTTATTTATTTAATATCCCTTCTGTTCTTCTTTGTCCCTCTCTTTTAATCACTCGTCAGCAACTGAAAAATGAGATAATATTTGTGTTGAAGCTAAACTCTCAAGCCCATCATGTCCAAATTTGTTTGAATTTGGGGAAAATGAGCTCGTACAGGCCAGCAAACATGGCTGCCCTGCAGAAGTGGCTGAAATTACCCATGATAATTGTTTTCATATTATCTCTACTGTAACTCCACAGTGATATATTTACTGCGTGTTCTGGCAGAGATACGGCAGCGCTATGTGGGCAAGTACATGGCAGACATTCCTGTGTTTGTAATTATGGTTCCTCGCACATACCAGATGAACTGAAGCATGGCACGAGTGCCTGTGTGTTTCTTCAGTCTAAATCCGTACACGTGCTCTAAGCTTTCACGAGTCTGGCACAGGAATCTCTTGTATTCAGCCTTTCCTCTTCAGCATATAGAAATTTTTATTGAATTACAAGAGTGATGAAATGTTGAGACCATCTTCTGCACATCTGACACAAATCAGGGGGCCAAATTTTTACTCATCTGAGCAGCCCAATTAATTTCAAAGAAATAATTTTTACGGGCATAGTGGATAAATATTAGCAAAAATTCAGACTGGGTTTTTTGTTACATTTTTTATGAATGAATGTGACATAGCTGCAAAACTGGGAAATGAACCTAGTGAAACTGTTAAGTACCACAAAGAGTACTACCAGGGAAATCCTGGTTCCAATGAAATTAATGGGAAACCTGATGTATAGGACAAGCATCAGAAATATGGTGTATAACCACAAGAATTCTCAGGCATATGCTCTTAGTTAAACAGTTTAGAAATTTTACTTCTTACATAAAATCTAATATTAAGAATATTTGCGTTAGTTTAGAACTCAAATAATTTGAAGCGCTCTTCATTTCAACAGATCGCCTTTCACATGGTGGGTTTTCTTATTTGTGGTAGAAGACTAAAATTTGTTTCTACTGAAGAACATAATTGTATTCCGCGTGAAGTATTGTAGGTGAATTGGGAGTATGTGATATTTTTTCTAATTAAAGCCAGACTTTTGCCTAATTACATCTGAGTTAGGATTTCAAAACTTGAGTCTGACAGGTTTTGGGTGTGTGATAATTTTATTTCGGCAAATAAATTAGATTCAGTCTTATGAAGCTACATTCATTGCAAGATGGGAAAACAGGGCCAGCCCAAGACAACTTCATCTTTGTAACAGCTGGAAACTCCTTGTGAAACTTAGTAGTTTCAGGAATATTTTGAAATAACCTCTGAGCGCCTGTGTCCAGGCTGATCTGGAAGCTGGAATGGCGGATCAGAGTTGCTCCCAGATTTTCCAGCTATATCCCTTGTCTTTAGCTGGGGCTCTTGCAGGAAAGCCCTGCGGCTTGGGTTTAGGGAAAACATATGATAGTCATATATGTTGGAGCCTACCGGGAAAAAAAAAACCAAGAAAAAAAACCCCACTGCTTGTCATATATCAATGCATTCTGAAAAGTATTTGAGTTTTCCTTTCAATAATAAGCCAGAAAATATTTACAGTTATTTGAAGTTCCCCGTAGCCTAAACAAATTTACTCATTAAAAACAACTGGGTAATAAAAACAAACATACCCAACCATGTGAACCAAATGCAAAAATCTGCCAGTCATTTGTGAAAATGGTTTTGATTTGACTATAGCTAAATTGGTGGGGGTATTATTTTCCCTCAGTACGAATGATGCGGTTTTACATAAAGGGTTTAATAAAATAGGTGGCATTAGTGAAATGCAAAAAAATGTGTCAGGGATGTTATTTTCACCTAGCAATATTGAGAGGAAAAAGCAATAGGCACTGTGGATTTTTTTGAATCAAATATACTTGGTACCATCTCTTATGAGAGAAAAGCCAGAGCTGCAGTGGCAAATGCTCAGTGATAAATGCTCAGTTACTTAGAGAAATAAGTAACATAAATTGTACTCTAATATTCTACTTTTCTGGTAGTACACATGCAGCGCTCTGAGCCTGAGCACCCCGATACCATGGTGGTAATCTCATAAGTGGTATCTCATTAATTGTTACTGGACCAAAAGTAACAACAGCTGAAGTATATAATGGTATATATGGGCAATTTAGGTTCCTGGCTGGTTTGTTCACCAAGTAAGTGGAACATTTTTATCACAAGGCTGACACATTTCCTAAATACAAATATGACATCTCAAATTTACATCAAAACCTCATTTTGGGTAACATCAATTCAAAATGTTGCAATTCAAACTTTTAGTTCGAAACAAAACATATTGTCTCCAATTTGCTCAACAAAAATACCATTTGAACATAATGATATTCAGTGTTTCCTAGCAATTAATTTTCATTTCACTAAAGCACCATATTCTCTGGAGTAAATATTTTGGCCAAAATCTTTGCATTTGGCACATTTCCCACAACATGAAATGCCAGTTTGTACTTATTCTGTGCCTAGTAACTGCATTTCTAAAACTTTGTGGCTAGCTTTCATTATACTTTTCCTGCACAGTATGTTAGTTAACATAGAACAATATTTAATTAAATACAGTCACAGACATAGTGGGACAAATCTGCACAAATCTGCAACAAGATTCACTGACTTCCAGGGAGTTTATAAGGATTTACACTATTACTAACAGAGAGAAACATTTGCCCCTGCTTCTTTGCTTTATCTGCATATATAATTTATAAATCTCAAATTTGGACTCTCCCAGCCTCTCCATGCATTAATTTCTTTATCTGATTGCATAACGGTGTCTAAACCTCCCCGCTTAGGACACAGGGAGATTTCTGATGCCAGTGATTCAAAACCCCGTTGGGTTGTGCTGAGAGGTCGGGAGGAATGTTGCTACCGCTTCGCAGCCACGGTTCATCTGCAAAAGGCCTGAAAACCAGCGTCTGCTCCGCTCTGGAGGCTCTTTGTGCAACCGTCCCTGTCCTTGGACAAAACCTTTACGTCCTCTTCATCCCTATGCCATCCCGTTGGGATGGCTGTGCCGACAGCCGGCAGCCAGCTCAGCAGCTCTCCTGCACCTCCCAGACACGCACAGGGCAATGGGAAGGCAGTTGCGTGTGCATCACGAGGCACTTTGTTGTCCTAATTTGTTAATTTTCCAGCCATTTTCAGTGCTAAATTATTAACTGCAGATAAAGGAAGGCTTTTCTTCCTTGCCCCTCCCCTGCACAGAGCAGTGCGGGATACCTCGTGAGGAACTGGGTATGGTGACACTGAAACTCTGGCACAACCTCATGGAGGTAGAGATGAACTGCCAGCCCATTCATGGACTTTTGCCCTCCCTGGCCAAACACGTGTCCTCCCTTTCCAAAGTAGCATCTCTTGAGGGATGGAGGGAGAAGCACCAGTGCTCAGGATTTGCTCTGATTCTGCCATCATGATCCAAATTAAAATCACAGGTGAGGGGATAGCCTCTAACTGCCCCTTTTTGGGCTAGAATGGCTTTACCTGCAATTACATTTATGGTGTTTTTAAGGAGATTTACATATGTCTTTCTGCTACAAAAAAAGCATGTCAGAAAATGTGTAAAATACCACAGCTTGTGAGACAAGCAAATCTTTTCTCCTTCAATGACCTCCAGCCAAGTTAATGCTGGGTTGCATATGTCTGCAGTAAATCTTCACCTTCTTCAACACCTCCGCATGATTTGCTGTCTCTAGGTATACTGACACCTTTTCTCATGTGAGAACTTTATGGCTTGATAACCGTAAAGGGACAGCTGGCTCAGCGGAGTGGTTACTACTTACTCTCACGTCCTAGTTAGTTGGAATTTAAATATATAGAAATGCACGTACAATTCGCGCTTGTAACTTGATCTACGGGAAATGTTCCTTTATGTATAATCTTATTACTGTGGGGATACGTGCCTTATATCAGCAGTGGCTTTCTAAGTCCCTTTGTAATAATATAGCTATTAGTAATAGCTGGATCCAGTCCTCAATCTGAGCCAGTGGATCAGGCCTATTTCCACTTTCGACTGCCTCTGTCCATGCTGTACAGAAAAATCAAAGGCATAAGTAGGTATTATTTAGAAAAAATACCTAAAAAAAAAAATTTGGAAAAAAAACCTAAGTTGCCTGTGCTGAAGGTACTTTTGTGTCTGCTTTTATAAATAAGGAAAAGATCAAGGCATTAAAAAGGTTCTCTTCATTTCTCCCTCTTCCTTTCTCAGTGTTGTGCTGATGATGTTTTATTTTGGAGGTGATGCGTTAAGAGACCCATTTGCGTGGGGCTGGGATTCCCTGTGATTTCCCATCTGCAGGAGCAGCAGACTGTCTCGTACTTTACAGACCAGGCAGACCTGCAAGGACAGTGACTAATTACCTTCATTTATCATGCTTCCAGGCACCCTTTCAGGTAAGCTGAAATCTCCTACGTGTCAGTGGCTCAGGAGTCATCAGTTCACAGGACCACCGCAGAAAAGTGCTGAGGGTTTGGTATCCATTATTGCTCTGGCTGCCAAGGCACTTAATTGCTCTAACACCGAGGGAATAAATTGCACATGTGTCAATTGTTAATAAAACTGAAGTCTTCAGTATTGCCTTTAGAAATCCTAAATTCAACAATAATTTGTGTTGTTCCTGTTCCCTCAGCTCACTGGGATGGGAAAGAATAGACAGTACAGGAGGACTGTTGCTTCCTGTGCCTAGGAAAGAAAGGGTAAGGGAGCAAATAGGAGCATCACCATGTCTGACCAAGGCAACCTGTTGCTATTGAATTGTTTTCCTTTAGCTTCCCAGCAGCATTAAGGCATTACCTAAACTCTGCGACTCCTTGTCATTTTTTTTCCCTAACTGAACAAATGTTACCTTGCAATTCCAAGCCCTTAAAAAATGTGTTTGTGTACTTCACGGGAGACTAGATTCAGTGGTGCAGGAGGCACCTTCCTTTCCCCTGTTCCTAACTCTTTTATTATCTTTTTCAAAATTCACTCAAGGCAAGGGTTGCTCTTTAGTTAGGGAGAGTTGTATTTTAATGCGCTCATTCTTCATACCATTAATTTGAACTTTTCCCCTTAAAATCACATGATTTGAGCACAAAAATCTTATGCATGGGAAGATGACAGTTTTCAGGCATGAAAAGGAAACAGTGAAAAAATATTTTTTTCCAATTGCAATATCCCACAAGAGAAAAAAAAAATCAATAAAATTAATCATTGTTTAGACAGAGATTTTATTTTCGTATTTGGTACATTCTTGGAATGGAAAATGTTGAACTGGTCCATTGACTTAGGATCCAAAATTTCCTTTATTTAATGTTCTAGAGCTCTGTTAAATATATTTTCAGCCAGATCAGTAGCAATGTAAGTCTATGGTTTTGCTAGTCATATGCTGTATGGTATTGTGTTACCTCAATGATATATTTTGAATCCCACACACATCCATTACTGTACAATGGGCAAGCACTTTCCTTTTGGCTACGCTCTCTTAGATATTTCCTTACACTTGACTGACATCCTCAAATACTTATTCGGTTTGTTAAAGACATATTTATAATTTAATAATACTTTCCAAGAATGATCACTTAAAGCATCAGGTACTTGGAAAGTTTGCAGAGCAAAGCCAGTGCATATTTGTACACATTTCATGACCATTTGCCAACGTACACTGCATTTTCCTTGACACATTCCTTGCTTTTACAGCTTAAAGCAAAGCTTTCCTGAAACAAGTGTTTCTTTTTAGGGTCACCTCATATGTTGGAATGCAATCACTTGGGCTACAGGTAGCGGCCCCGTCTTATTTGAGTTCTGCACCTACAACCAGAACCTGGGTCGAGTCAAGTATCAGAGCTCATGACTGTCTCCCAAACTCTTTGGGTCTCACACCTTGCTGATTTTCCATTCACTGAGCCAATAGGAAGTGTTTCTGTCAACACTGTCCCTACATTCCCTAGCAATTGTTCTTATGCAATACAATTTATAGGAAGGCTCTACAGTTCCTAAGATTTCATATAGGAAAGAAAAATTGCAACATTATTCATACTACTGATATGCCTCTGAATGGTGACAGGAATATAACATCAACAGAAGCCAGTGAAAAAATTCCCCTTCCTGGGCAGAGGGAGGAAAAAAGTCTATGGTATGTAATTATTTCTACAATTAATTTAGAAAGATGTGTTACTATGATCTGACCTCTTTTCTCTTTGATACAGGTGAAACTCCTAAAAAAAACCCCTGAAGTGAGATTACCAGTGACAGGGAAAAAAATACATCAATGGGCAACATGAGACTGTAGTAAAGGTCTTTTCCAAACCTGTGTTTTACCTAACTTAATGAATTTTTCTTGAATGTCACTGGAATGTCTACAGTCACTGGAATGTCTACAGTCACTGGACTGTGCATTCATAATAGTTTTCAGTAAGGAACAGAAAGTAGAAGGCTTTTTGTGTGATTTTATGGACCAGTCAGTTTCACCAATTTTGGAGGGCATTTAGATCCTGCTACCCTCCCTGCCATTTCAGAAACTGTCCCATACAATTGTGTGACATCCCATGGACAGTATTATGCCAGATGTTCAGGGGGCAGGGGGGCTTTTGCCTATCAGCCTACGCAGGAAGGTTCAGCTCTGAAGGGGAAAGGAGAGATGCCTCTTTTGGCCACTTAATCATTCTTGTACATGAAAAAGGTTGGTTGAAATTTCTCAGAGTGGTTCCAGCTGCTAGAAGGAGTTTTAGGAAAGACGGATTAGTGGATATAACCAAAGTAATAACCGATCCAAACCGTACTTTAACCCTGAGGTAGGTCTACAACTTATCAAAGCAAGTGTATGTTTACAGGTGATAACACATTAAAACTGAATCACTTCTTATGCATGTAGACACGACTCTTAAAAGTGAATACATTTGGCCTGATTCCAGAGTCCTGACAGGCAGAAAGGGAAGGCAAACTCCTGGCTTTAAGGTAAGAAAATGCCTGTAGTGGTGCTACTCAGGGTTTGGGTGGAGGTGAGGGGGGCAGGGTTGGGTTTTTACTTTTATTTTTGTAACAGAGGCCCGGGGTAATTCTCCTGAAGGCTGCTCAGCAGGAGGAAACGTGTCCGTTCCAGCTGGGCTGAGCCAGGCGGGCGCCGCATTTTATTTTCCTGGCGAGAAGGGGTGATGGCTTGCCACATCTGCTGCCCCAGGAGGGGTAAGAGACACAGGTCGTGCTTCGGGAAGGTGGAGGCAGCATGTGCTCAGGACCGGGATGCAGCCTGGGAATCCCACCCAGGGAATGCCGACTATGCGGCACTGGCCAGCAGCAAGGTCAAAGATCCTGGAGACACAGACCGTCACTGGCGGTTTGATTTAAATTCGACCATCTGGGTGACTTCTTAGGCAATTAGCTGTGCCTCGTGGGTAATCCACGGATATATCCCTATAACCCAAAGGGCTGAGATTAAAAACTATACAGTGATTTCTTCAGGCTGGAAAATAAAAGCCTGAAGCCATGTGAGTATCTGCAGAGATTGTATTTCAGGGCACAGATTGTGTCAGTAATCATTAATGTGCTACCTTTAGGTATCGCAAGAAAATTTTCCACTGTAGAGAAGAATTAGTGAGGTTAATTTTTAGTGCTGGGAAATTATCAAGAAAAAAATAAATCAGCAAATACCTGTAAACACTCTGAGTCTGCAGGTGAGATATCCCAAAACCACCTGTCGGATGAAAAAAAGCACAGCTATGAGAGATCTCCACTCAAATTACAGTGTAAAAAAAAAAAGAATGAGTCCGTGTGATGGACTGTACCCTTTTAGCATTGCCAAACAGCCCCAGAAAATTAAATTGATTTGACCTGACTATATGATTTGTGCTATTTTCCAAACACATCTTTTTCTTCCTGAGAACATTTTTTCAGGAGTTTGAAATTGCAATTATATTAATGTTATGAACCACGAGCCATCGCTAGGTTAACCACAGATGTATTACTGTGATAGGCAAAAAAAGCAAGTGCACCAGCTTCCAGTGGGTTCTGCTATCCCTGGGACCAGTTTGCAGCTGGGAAGCTCCCTTCACTGCAATGGAGTAATGCCAGAGCAGACTTTCACCAGCACCTCCCATTCCTCAGCCTCTGTGGCAACGGAGGTCCCCACTGATATAGTAGGGCTCCAAGAGGATGGATTGATCCCACTGAGCTACTGCTGCAGGCAGGAGACCTCATAGTATGGCAAGCACAGTCTGAACAATTCCTTAGGAGAGTTTCTTAGCATTGCTTTAGCTTCTTGTGCATTTTTTTTTTTAAAATTCGAAGAACAGCTGAGGTTGGAAGGGACCTGTCTGGAGATTGCCAAGTCCAACTTCCCCTACAAACAGTGTAGTCAGACTTTGCTGTCCCTTTCTGTAAATATCTGCTTTGAGGTGCTTTGAATTAAATCATGCAGAATAAATCTACGATAGCTGTTAAAATCAACCAAAGATGTTAAATATCTGCTTTGATATGCTTTGGGTCACCAACTGAACATCTCACCCACTGCAAACAAGTGACAATTCAATAAGCGTTTTGGGAACTCGGGATGATCTGAACAACTTGACTTTCATCTTGTGCAGGCACAAGGAACATATCTACTCAAACGGGGAAGACTGGCTTCTCTCATGCAAGAAGGTCATTGAAGCCTGAGGCAAAGGTACATCAAAGCATGGGCAGGACATCAAGTGCATGAGCACTGCCATTGGCTTCAGTGGGACTGCTCCCAAGCTGAGGGTGAAACCAGCAGTTCATTGCTTTCCTGCGTTTGTGCAGTATCTTGCACAGATTTTTAAGGAATGATTTCAGAGATATGGTTCATTTTTTTAAGCATTAAACACTGCTTCATGCTCTTGCAGGCTAATGTAACAGGACGGGTTCACTTTATACACTAAATTAAAAAATAAATCTGTCCTCGGTTTTCACCTGAAGTTGACATTTCCCTTGCTCTCTTTGTGTATAAATTGCAAAGTGGTAGCCTAAGGGAAGGCGCTTGAAGAATTCTGGGTTTATAAATGGTCTATATTATATTATATATATGTAGGCAGCAGCTATAGTCTCCACTTTTAGGCCTGAGGGGAAGGCAATGGTTTCCTGCGTCAGGGAGCCGCAGCTCCCGTCTGCAAGCAGGTACACAAAGCTCCCTTTAACGGGCTTAAAGGAGCGGTGAGATGAAACATGCCCACTGATGGTTAGCAGATCTGTCCCTCAAGACTGCTTTTCACCGAACATGGCGTTTGTTTACACTCAGCTAAAGCTTTTAGCATTTTCGGGCCTATAAGAGGATTTGGCTGGTAGCCCTGCTGTTGATTGTCATATTCCCTAGCTAGAAATGTCAGTTACCACTTCGCTTTCTTCTTCCGTTCATTAAACTTTTTGTATATTTTCTCTGTCGTTCCCAGGAATTAGTGATGACATGTGCCATTTGCATATTACTGTAGTTCTTCCAAGGGATGTGAGTGCACACAGAGCTTGCAGCTTTTAACCCACTAGGGATTCGGGGGACCAGGAGCGACATAATATCATCTGAATAATATTTGTAGCATCTTGTGTATAGAAAAACCGAGTGAAAAAATAAGAGCTGTTCAGCCGGAACTGAATATGCACACAGATTGCTTTTCTTTCATGACCTACCACTGAGCATTTTCTCTGCAGATGACAAGAAGGCATTTCTGGAAATCTATCACAGTGCAACTAACTGGAAGGATCTTGCAGCTAAAATTGTTTAACCCACCCTTTTATTACCGTATGCTGCTGAGTCGTCAGCGTGGCCACACGGCTGATTTCTCAGGTTTGCCATTGAAGAACTCTCGCGGGGTCGTTGCTTCAAGCTGCCTGCCTGAGAAGCTACCACGGGCTTTCTCTGCTTTTCTCCTGTGCTAACGTACAGGGGAGAAATGTTCTCCCACTTTCCTTAGGAAAGAAGACCTTCACAACATATGCAGTACTCTGCCAAGAAGGGCTGAGGTTCAAGCCCACAGAATTAAAGCTTCGTCATGGTCAGATGATGTAGCCCAGCTGCTGTTGATTCACGTTTGGTGGTTTCTACGCCAGATCGTTCTGTCCAGCCATTTTTTCTCGCTGGTTCATTCACAAACCCAAAGTTCACTGATAACTAGTTACATCAGCAGAACTGAGGAGGCGATAGCCTGGGGGAGGAGGGCAGGAGCAAGCAGCTGGGTATCAGTAGCAGTTGACTTAATTTGCCTACCACAGCTGTCTTTGGCTTGTTGCAAGAGTGTACTGGAGGGGTTTAACTACACTGGTGTCATTTACACACTTCTACCTAGCTAAAAGTTATAAGCTTGTCCTAGCTCATGAGCTAAGGTCCCTTTGGTGTCTAGAAAAGAGAAGCACTTCCAGAAGGAAGTTCATCTGTCTTAGGTGCTTTCAGAGTGGCTTATCTGATTCTGTCTCCCTGGGGGATGGTGGAAGCACAGATGAGGGCAACCAGGCTATACGGATTGGTCTGGGACACCCAGGGATCAAAGAAAGCTTTCAAGCCATTATCTTGTCCAGATTTCAGTAACACTAGTGAATACTCTGCAAGGGGTTCATCTAGGATGTGTCTTCCTCCTTGATATGAGTCTTAGACCCCCTTATTTATTTCAAACCTGCAGCAGGACAGAAGGAGACTTTCTGCCCATCGTGCTCCCTGACATGTTTGCCATTCCCATTATAGCCGTTAATCCTGTGTTTATAATTAAGATGCCCTATCCCAGATGGCTAGATTAGACTATCATTCTAACCCAGACGGCTAGATTAGACTATCTTTCTAACCTCAGATGGTTAAAATCTAGGGAAAGTAATTGTATTTTTAAAGGATAAATATGGCCATGCTGGCTTTAAACTAGTTAGCTCAGAGAACTTTAGCAAGTAGCTACAGAGGCAGGGAGCTCAGCTCAGGCTTTATAAACCTGCCTTTATAAAAAATTTCATCAAATACGCAAGCCAGCACTTGATTCAAGCAGGGCTACATCCACGGCAGTATCCAGTAGCTACTCAAAACCTAAGGCTGTATCACACAAGTCACCTATGTAGTAATGAAATGTGCATGATCTTACTCCCTGACAGCCCCAAATGAGACTCCAGATAGCCTTTGACAAAGACTCTGCCCTAGAAAGGCTGTCGTTTATTAAAAGACCTGCAGTAATCCCAGCTCAATTTGTGGCCAGCGCTTGGCTTTTATGTATGATGATTTAGAAAGTGGGATGGTTCCTCCTCACACTACAGGTTTCGTTTTACTCTTCTTTGTGAGAAATTCCTTCCTTTCAAACTACAGACCTGGAAAGCATTTCAAAGCCTGTTCTGTTCATGTGATAGTTTGGTAAGTCCTCAGGAACTGGTGAATTTAAAAAGTGACACTGTTCCCCACTTTCAATTCCCAAAGCATATCTCAGGGCCACTCAGGTTGTTTCCATTTTGCACCGCTTCTGGAATTTCAAAGATAAATTATTTGATCTTAGCTGGTAAAACAATGTAAGTACATTTCTAAAAATTCAACCAGACCAGCCGAACATTTCTTATGTCAGCATGAATATTGTAAAGGGAAAATCCTTCTGACAAAATCTTTATTGAAAATGTCCTACAGAAACTTGCACGAATTGCAAGTCAATGCTTACTTTTTTCAAACACACCTGTTTTGGTTTTTGGGTTTTTTTTTTCAGTGAAGTAGTCCCTTAAAAAATTTCTATAAGTCTTTTTTAATTGCAAACTGTAAAGTGCATGCTAGGTTCTACATCCTCCTGTTACCCTCTGGACAGTCCAGTGAAATCTCTGCTAGACACCGTATGTAACACAGCACAGCTGCTGTCGGATTTGGTTTCATTAGCCCCTTCCTGCAGCTCTGTGCTGTTGCTGGGACTCTCAGCTATCCTCCTTCCTTTCTTTCAGTTTACTCTCCCCTCATTTATTCTCAATAGAGTCATATACTGTAAGGTTCATCAGCTCCGGTTCCTTTTCTGAAAAGTTTTCAAAAGAACTGGTGCTCTTTAAGCATGCACAGATGAATGTATCCAGTTTCACAAAAGTATACATAAATTGATTGGAAAGAGGGAAGTAGCAGGCAATGGCCTCAGGGCCAGCAGGTAGCAGGGCTGCATTTGTAGCTTGCACATCAGCAAATTATTTACACTGCCTGAAAGTGCAGCGAGAGCATTGATGGAGAGGGAAAAAACTGCCATAATTTTGGAGCAGGGACATAATTTATGTGAAAATTCAAAAATGAGGGCATATGTTGTAACCGGCCACATTCTGCTCTCTGAGATGCTCTGCAAAGATACTAAGTTGTACAGGTTTCACGGAGTGCAGTTTGGCTTGCTGTGTATCCTGCAGTAAGTTGTTTGCAGACATTTGCTACCTTTGGCTAAGGATGTTGTTGTACTCGACCTGTTTAGAACGGAGGCTTTTCCGTGCAGATGGTCTTTCTTCATGATTGTACAGTATTAACCCAGTGGAAGTGGGTGGCTTGTCAATGCCCTATGATAAGAACAGTAATGTTACTGATTTAACAGGAGCTTACAGCCACCTAGGAATTTTCTCCTTTTATATTTCACCTTTCAGGATGGATTAAACTCCTGAAGGAGTGTTTTGTTTTATTTTGCAGCCATTTATTTGTCCTTTTTCCGTTTGTTTGCCAAACATGATCTATTAATTTTGAAGCGCACAAAATAATTTTTGATTTTATAACAAATATTAACACTTTTTTTTTTTAATACCTGTAGATTCCACGTGTTTCTTGGATGAAGACTTGAATTTGTCACACAAATAGTTCCATGGTCTGAAATCTTCCAGCATTTCAACAGCCTGGAAAAAGTCCATTTTCTTTTGTCCAGATTATCACAGTTAAGTATATGAGGCTTTTGTAGAAAGCACAAAGTGATTGTTTTCCTAACTATCTGCCTCTCAATTTTCTCCTGCCTCTGTGCATGCTTGTGTAAGTAACCTGAGATGAGTGTTCAGTCTCTGAGGCTACAACTATTCTAGTAAATTAAAAAGTGTCAAGGAATGTTCCCAGGCACTGGGCATCAATTGCCTGTACTCCTCAATTTTTAAAAAGGTCCCAGGGATGGTTTTGGCTCACGTCAAATAGCACTCTCCCAGACAATACCCAGGTATGGTGTGAAGGTGAGCAAAGGACAGAAAGTCTTCCCAGTGGGCAACCTGAATGCGGAGACCTTGCTTTGGAGGGCAAGAATGTACGATGTGAACCTAAGAGCCGGTTGCACTCACTGCCCAAGAGTAGCTCCAAGCACGTTTAGTTTCTTAGTTCAGACACAATTCAAGCTGTATTAGTGGACATCTACCTCTTTAATATTTGAAGGACCTATAAGATACCCCTCTCATTTCAAAGGAACTGTTAATGGACCCACAGAAACTTTGATGTACCAAGACACTTAACGAAGTAAGTAATTGTCTGACAGTCAGCAGCATAACTCATACATTTGAGGTCAGCTCCATCCTCGTCACATGTCTAGGTTGGAGCCTAAAGTATGTGAGCTTTGAGTTATCTGGCCTCACTGAATTTGGATCTTCACAGGATGGTCTCTTGTTACATTGTGAAAAGTATCTAAGGAAAAACAAGACAAATTCAACCCAAATTCAGAAAGGAGGCCCTCTTTAGTTCAACCAGTCTTTTTATCTGTACTGAAATATTCAGTTTCTGGACAGTTGTACATTACTCTAGATCAAATAGTGCATAGTGTAGAAACAGAAAAAGGCATCAAATGATGCCTCGTCACCTGTCTCAGCAGACTGATGGCAGCATCCATGATGTCATCCAAATTAGCATCTTCAAAATTGCACACCTTAGGGACAAGGCCCATATAGATGAAGGCTAACATGGCTGAATCAAAACTGGCAGGTGCCATTCACATCTTAAATGATAAAACCGAAAAGTTAGTACATTTGTCACGGACGAAAAGAAAGAAAGTTTGTTTCATTTAACTTTAACCATCTGAAAGCTAGCTCTCTGATTTAGCCTAGCTTAGGTTTCCTTTGAGAGAGAAACTACACTAAAGGGAAGTTTTAGTACCTCAAAGAATGGTCTTAAAATACAAGACTTCTGAATGTACCTTGAGGTTGTTGTACACTAAGGACCCAACTTTTACATTGCTAGAAGTGAATCCTAATTTAAATCCTTACATGAGAATTTGGATATCTTTCTGAAAAATAGATTCTGTTTCAGTTAGATGTAATGGGTCTGGAGTTACTCAGTGAAATCATTAGGTCTATGCTCATATTAGAGGAACTTATCAGTATCTCTGGGCTTAAAAGCTACTGGTCGCTGAAATTTTGCAAAGAGATGACGTGCACTGAATGAAAAAAGACAGACATGTAAGTAGGCATACTATACACATAGCTGGCTTTGCAAGTTTGTATCTACCAGAATCCAAAGCCACATTCAGCATCAGTATTTGACACGGCACCATTTGGTATTGGACAGCCTTTGTGCCAAACAGCAAAAATGACAATGTTGTTTTGAATGCGGGTCTTGGTTGCCTTCGTTGCTCCTTGTAAAAAGTGTTAGCAGAAACTTTGCCATAAAACAAAGGGATTCCTGGGTAGATAACTGAGCGTTGATGATCATATATTCACATGAAACTCTGGATGTGGTGACAATTCTATCAGACTCGGGGTAGCCAAGCACTCACTACAATAACTAAGTAATACAACTCTGACCAAGAAGTAGGCATCTTCTGCTAGGATGGATAAGAAGGGAATCTGAGAAAGCCCACAGAATATTAGAAAAGATAAACGTTTTTTACCACCTTTACCATCATTTATCAAAAATGACAAACCTCCAAAAAGTGAATTGCTAACCTTGAGTCCCCAGCAATGGAGAAATGAAATTCAGGGAAATAAAATCTGTATAACCTACAGGGAATTACGTTGATCAGGGCCAACGGCAAAAGGCTGCTGTGAAGGGAGGGCAGACAGAATGCCTACGTCTAGAAAAAGTAGCTAAGAAAAGAAGAGTCTGGCTGTTCAGACCAGAGGAAGCCCAGAATGTTATTGGCTAATGTGGCATCCTTGTGAGGACCAGGCTGGTGGCCAGCCTCAGCATCATGCAGCTTGTCTGGTGGTGTTCTTCCTTGGTGTGTGCCTGCAACGGTTCCCGTAACACCAGTTACAACAGGAATGGACTGCGTAGGATGCACAGAGATTGCTGTGAGTACCTATCAGAGTAACAGAATAATCAGTCCTTCCCGATTTAGTAACAAATAGCAAATAGCCTGGATGTGAAAGAACAGCCCTGCCAAAGCTGTATGACTTGATTATAAATAGCTGGGCACATGGACTTCTAGTTTACTGATGACACCAAAATGAGTGGGGAAGTGGACACTTTGGGAGAGCCACTCTACAGGAAGACCTGGATAGGCTGGAAGAGTGGGCTAACAAGAACCTTATGAATTTGAACAAGGACAAATGTAAGGTCTTGCACCTGGGAAAACACAACCCAGGAGTGCAGCGCAGGCTGGGATCTACACGAATGAGAAGCAGCTCTGTGGAAAGGGACCCGGGGGTCCTGATGGACAACAAGCTCTGTATGAGCGAACAGTGAGCTGCTGCAGCAAAGAAAGCCAACAGGATGCTGGGTTGCATCAACAAGGGCATCAGAAGCAGAGATAAAGAAGTCATTATCCCACTGTACTCAGCTCTTGTCAGGCCACACCTGGAAAATTGTGTTTAGTTTTGGTCCCTGCTATACAGAAAAGATGAGGGTCCAGAGAATGGCCACCAAGATGATCAAAGGACTGGGAAGCCTGCCATATGAGGAAAGGCTGAGAGAACTGGGTTTGTTCAGCCTTAAGAAAAGAAGGCTTAGGGGAGACCTTATCACCATGTTCCAGTATTTAAAGGGTGGCTACAAAGATGATGGAGACTCCCTTTTTACAAGGAGTCACATGGAAAAGACAAGGGGTAATAGGTACAAGTTACTCCAGGGGATATTTCAATTGGACACGAGGAAAATTTTCCGCAATGAGAACAATCAGCCATTGGAATAGTCTCTCCAGGGAAGTGGATTCCCAATCACTGGACACTTTTAAGATTCATCTGGACAGGGTGATGGGCCATCTTGTCTAGACCATACTTTTGCCAAGAAAGGTTGGACCAGATGATCCTTGAGGTCCCTTCCAACCTGGTATTCTATGATTCTATGATACTTATTAAAGACATTTTACCTCTCCTTCTGCTTTGGATTAAAAATGAGCAACTTTTTAGAAAAAAAGACCAGCAACTCAGTCAGATGAGTATTTTCTAAGTCCAGAAAGCACAACAGCCTCAAAGTGGAAAACACGAAAGTTAATTGCTGCTTCTCTTCTCCTACCCCTTCCCCTTGAACAATTTGTCATATTCGATTGAGGCTGGCTGATTTTATAGTGCAGATGACAGGTCTAGCCAGGCAGCACTGCTTGTACAGTAGGACTAGGAGGGAAGCCCAGGCAAATCTGTGCCAGCTCATGAAGTTAAAACAATTTTGCATATAAAAAGGAAACCATAACTAATTAACACCAGGCAGGTGGTCTAGCTGGAAAACTAAAATCCAAACTAGGTCACAAGGGAATATGGGACTTGGCAGATGAAACTGTAACTGAAATCATCTCCCAAGACCAGCCAAGTGAGAGCAGAGCCAACTACCCTTATGAAAAAATATGCCTGTGCCAGTCATTTCTGGGAAAAACAAGCCAAGGACAAATGACTGCAGCTCTCAGAATGAGCATGATAGCATGTAGTCTTCAGGGCTTTGTTTCTAAAAGGGTTTTTTTGTTAAATGCCGATCTTATTTGGTCAGATTCACAGTGAGATCAAAATCAGCCTTCATGGTGCTTTAAGAAAATCAGCAGGGAAGATGATTGGGGGGTACCAAATACTAAAACAGAGGAGGGTGTGAAAATTTATGTTAAATTTAGGTGGGGCTTGGAGGAAGCAATAAACCCTGCTGAGTTACAAAAGCGAAAGCAGATACCAGCCAAGTACAGAGCTGGCTAAATATCAACTACAGTGTCGGGGATTGTGGCTGTTACCAAAAAGCAGGGTGAGGGGGGAGGTTTTGTTCGGAGGAAAGAAATGGAGAAAGTGAGATTTGTGAGGTGAAAGGCTCTGCTTTTATACTGAAAATAAGGACTGATCAAATACAAGTACAGCGTTTTAAAACTTGCCATGAGTAACGTTTGGGCTTTGGGAAACTGGACACCCAGAGCACATTTTCAATTGGTGACCCTTAGGGATACAGAAATTATTCCCTCCCCTCAGACTCCTGAAATGTAATCTTATAACATACCTAAGTGCGAGAGCAGGCTGATGGGGACTTACCCGCACGCTAGAGAAATAGTTGATAGATTTGGATTTTTAAAAGCTTATGAAAGCTTGCAAACGTGTAATGTAACAGTATGTACAAAGCCCCAGCTTTTTCTGCTGTGGCAGGTAGATTATTCCACTCACCTCATTATACTCGTGGTCAGAGTATGTGTAGTTCTCCATGTGAAAAATTTCAGCTGTGCATTTAATGCATACTAAAAATACACCCTGTAAGGTCAATTGACTGTAGTTTAATGGAGTCCTTTGGCAAGCAATTCCGTGAAGAGCTAATTGTAATCAGCGAGCAGGAAAAGTAGCTCTTTAGCTTTAATCAGCCTCATGGTACCATTTATACCTACTACTATAAACACTATTATGGTAATTCTCCAACAATTCATGTTCATACTTTACTAAGATTATGATTGTTCTCCTTTACACTGCAATGCTCACATGCAGTCACTCACATATGTATAGCATTATACACGTCTAAAATACAAAGGGCCAAGCTCTTAGCGGGTCAATACTGGTGTAACCTACTGATGCCAGGTAGAGCCCATATACTTGCATGAAAACCCTTCCTTGTGAATATTTTTCAGCCTTATTCAAATATGTACAAAGGCAAGGCATAAAATACTAAGGGATCAGGTGTGCTTCTAAAGAAAGTTTGGGGCATGGAATGGTGTCTTCTGGAGTACTTGAAGACCTCCTCATTTCTCCATTGCCGGCTCACTGGACCTTCTCCCGACATTCAGCTCCAAACTATGCAGGCCACTCAGGGTAAATGAGGACAGATAAATTTCAGAACTCATCAACAGGGTTTGAGCTGATCAACTAACCTTTCTCGAAGCAGATTAGGAAAAAATTGCCATGCTTAGTGCTGATGCTGTGTTGGCATAGCAAAATTCTGTCAGGGTGAGTAACATCCTCTGGCACCACAAGGTTTGCAAGGTAATGTGTAAATGTGTCTCATGAGAGAAATGTGCCCAATCATAACGAATTCTTCCCTTAGGGAGACAGAAAGGAGAAGTGATTTGTCACAAAAGACATGAGAAACTATTTCATCCAGAAAACAGCAGCACAGAGGGGAAAAAAACCCTAAGATTGGGAGGGCATGAAAAAGGTAAAGTCAATGCCAGAAGTTGGAGTGGCAGCATGAGAATATATTTTATAGCACATAATGCATAAGAAGAGATGTCAAGCTTCTGCACCAGGCTGGGAATAGACCGTGGAGGAGCTAGCATCCATTTCATCAAGACAAAAGGAGAGTTTAATCCCCCTTTCATATTGTGTTCTCACTAATTAACTGCTCCCAAGACATTGCCTTAACTTCTTCTCTTGAGTCCCTCCAAAAGTCCTCAGTTTGTAACAAAAAAATTATTTTTTAAAAAAGAAGAGCAATCTGACAACTGTGCAGTCAGCATATCTTTTCTTTCCATGTTCTACTTTAAGCAAAATACTGTCCTCCCAATAGGCAAAATTCCTCTCTCAATGGGAGGTAAACCAGCTGAGTACCATTGTTTTACAGCTCCATACCATCACTGACCTGCTGCAGGAAACTATCTCCTCAAATCATTTGGGAGCCTTCTACAGTTTGGGCACAGAAGAATGATGGACTAATTTATACAGTCATCATAATCTCTATAGATACAATTCTCATTGTCTTGAGGAAAACACATCTGAATCTGTAAGAGTCTTTATTGCTTATATTAAAATTATTCTCTTGGACAATTATCATACCTGTTGACTTGGGCATTCAGTCGAAACCGAACTATTAAAAAAACACCCTGAGGTGATCTTTGCAAAACTTTTAATTATTGAGTTAAATAAAACATCAGTTGCCTTTTAATGAAATATGTCACTTCATTCAGCCTTTCCCTTGCGTTTACCAGGTGTGTTCAAACAGACATTTAGAGACAGCTCTGTTATTATCATTATTACATTTATAGTGCCAGGTAAGTGCCTGTTGTATTCTAGAGAGACACAGATAGTAGTCTAAGTATGCTTGGACTATTTAGCAAGGTAAATGAAAATCACAGGAAAAGAGGCTCTAGGAGAATGGTCTGTGTTTGGCTCCCATAGAGCAAGGCTGACAGTCTGTATTGCAAACAAACATTGTGTGGCTCCAGAAAAAGCCATGGGGCTTTAATAATGTTAATTAATGTGTTCAGCAAGGGTGACATAGCCAAATCCTTTTCTATGACCAATTTCATAGACGTGCCAGCCCTGAAACACTCCCAAAGTACAAGAAAGCAATGCCCAGGGCCAGACTATTCCTCTGCCGGGATACAACTGCTGTTCATATGGCACTGAGCCCAGGCACACTGTGAATCCCATTATGGCTTTGCTGTGCACAAAGTCCAAAGGAAGAGACCGTCCAAAATGGCTTGGGAATCATATTATGGAACTTCATGTGGTTTGCCCGGAGGCCTCAGATGCTCCCATCCCTGTTAGGGCATAAGCTGGCTGCATACGTTCACAGCCGGGCAGGGGCAGAGGCAGCACTGGAGACAGCCCCTGCTTTGCAAAGCAGGAGGGGTCCTTGGCAGGATGAAGTGCTTCACTGGCATAAAGCCTCTTCTCTCTCTTTAACCAGCAGCATAGTGACAGGGTAACGTCTTCGCTATCAGAGCGCTGCTGTTTTGTAACCACTTAAAGTCAAAACAAAGGTTCCCCTGTGAGGGAAGCAATATACGCTTAGATGATACACATGCTACTGCTGGACTTGACCCAAAACACACTTTGGGTGAAATCAGAGTCATCCATTTGGCCTCCCTGGGATTTGGATGATGCCAGCTTGGTTCCCTGACCACCAGGCACAGTTTGTACTGCTCATGCAGATTATATTGTTACCCTTTTCAACTTGATTAGCTATGCCAAAAAAATGAAGGCTTGAAAGTTATTCAAAAAAGCTTGAAAGTTAAGGCCTTATAGCAGCCTTAAAGTACCTAAAGGGGGCCTACAGGAAAGATGGGGAGGGACTCCTTATCAGGGAGTGTTAAGATAGGACGAGGGGCAACAGTTTTAAACTGAAAGAGGGTAGAGTTAGATTAGATATCAGGAAGAAATTCTCTTTGCTGTGAGGGTGGTGAGGCACTGGAACAGATTGCCCAGAGAAGCTGTGGATGCCCCATCCCTGGAAGTGTTCAAGGCCAGGCTGGATGGGGCTTTGAGCAACCTGGTCTAGTGGAAGGTGTCCCTGCCCATAGCAGAGGGGTTGGAACTAGATGAGCTTGAAGGTGCCTTCTAACCCGAACCATTCTATGATATTCTCTTTAAGAAGAAAAATTGATGGTGGAATCTGGTAGCTTGTATGCAGTTGTCACTGGCTACAAGCCCTGTGTTCTTGAACCCAGGTAGTATTAAGCAATGGGAGATAACTTTGGTTTTAGTGGCAAAATTTTGGGTGCAGCTTCCCCACAAAAGCTCTTTTCCATCTTGATGACCCTACTGGATCAAGCCATTCAACTTCCTTTCTGCTTTCGAGCTTCCTGCCACTGCATCTGCACAGCCTTTTCTACAAGGAGCAGAAGCGCACACACACAGAGAGAAATGCATATACACACATCCAACTATATCCTACTAAATGTAGGGCCAAAGCCCTTCTGCCTAGATAGTTTATATTTTTGAGCAGTATCTTACACCCCTTTGAGTGGAGGCACAGACTTGTGTTCTGGTTTGGGAGGCTGCTGTCATTTCAGCTACATACTTCCACAGGGGCACTTAATAGTTTTTTCCAGCCTTTTAAAATGAAGGGTGGCAGCTTAGTCCACTTCCTTTGATGAACTTGTGCCCAGCCTGTTTCAGTCTGCCTCTTTCACCGTAACCTTTCCTCAGACTGCATGATTCTCTCCATACATTGCGCTTTCATTTGGTATCGTATTTTCTGCATGTTTTGTATATTTTATGCACTATGAAAATCAATAAAACAGATTGAATAATGAAATGTTAATGAATAACAACTGAGAAACTGCAGCTGTTTCATTTTAAGATGCTTTTAATCTCCATTACCATAGCCAACAGCATGCCGTTGAACAACAATAGTTACCAGAGAGAGATGTACTGCCCTGATCACTAACGATAAATCGCTGAAAAACCTACGCAGCTGCAGCGTTGCTGTGAGTGATGCGAGTCTGTTCAGGGAAGCTCCTCCACCAAAATCACCGAATGTCTGTGCAGGATCGGTGTCAAACACACAGATCCGTGGAATCGTTCCATGAAGTGATTGAACCAGCCCAGCCCAGGCTCTTTCCATGTCTGCTTATCTGCCTAGGGATAGATGGGAAAGTTAAGGCAAACCAGCTCAAGGTGGGAAGTCACTGCACATAAATTACAGCATGCTAATCCCTTCCACAGATGCTCTCATTTGGGTGTAAAATGGTTTAAGGTTATTGAAGTTCCATGCCACCCTTGGCAGGATTTATTTACATTTCCTGTAGGAGGCTGTGGTTTGATGTTACAGAATGGTCAACAGTGATACCAGCTTAAGCGAAATTTCCCCCAGTTAAAAAATCAAAACAACATATGGTCAAAAAAATTTATTTTAACTGATTTTGCATCCAGATCAGTTCACCAATCTTATTCACAATGAAGTCACATAAATAGTGTGCTAAAAGCTCTCCTTTTTTCAGCTAAGGTTTGTTTCGGATACATTGAGGTTTTATGTCTGTGTTTTACTTTGAGCAGTTAAGAGTAATCCCATTGTAATCAACCTTGTTCAATTCAGCACTGCTCACTAGCACAGTAATTGCAAAAGTAATTTCAAATGAATGTCCTGATTAGCTAAATATGTACATGCATAGCTAAGGCAGAAACAAAAGAATGTCCACGCACAAGTTTTACTCATCAAACTGGACTTTTGCAAACCCTTTAAGTACTTGCACAGTTGCAGTGAAGCCTCACGCAGAATCAGTGAATAACGTGAAGGCAGTGGGGTCTCCCTGGTTAGTGAGTTATAGTTCAAGAAGTATAAAGCTCATCTTCCTGAGATTGGTGTATTTGGTCAGTAGGTACTTCGGACTTGTAGCACCTCAGAAAACACCTGGGATGGCAAATCTCTGTAATCAATCTTCTAACTCAGAGATCTATGTGGAGATAAGAAAGTTAGGGACAGGAAGAGAAGAGTTGGAACCAGAGTGTGAATGAATGTGTATGATGTGGAAGGAACGTATGTGAGAGACCAGCTTGGAGCAGTAGGGCTTGAAAACCCTCTAGGAGCTCCAGAAAATGGACCAGGGTTTGGTAATCTCAGGAATTAGACCTGGAGTGATCCCTTGACATAGGGATTGACTAAAGCTTCTTCCTGTAGTAGGGAAAACCTCATTAACTCTACAACAAAACAGCAGGAGCTGCTGTGCTGGTACTGCCTGACCAAACAAGAGGCAATAACCGTTATTCTGCACTCTGCTGTGGTTGGACACACTGGATTAATACTGGGAGATCTGCCGTTAAGGCACATGGAGCGTTAATCTCCATTGCTAAAGAATGAGTCGACACAATTCCAGTGCATTTGAAAACGTTTGAAACTATTTAAAAATTCCCTTTCACTAAACCTATTATCTGTTTAGGATTATTTCAACATTAGTCAGTAACATTCTTTGAATAATAGACTAGTGACCAGCTCCCTGGCAAAACTCACCTTGATCTGTATTATCATTTAGACTCCACCTGAAAACATCATTAATTTAAATAAGCAATAGAGACTGAAATAAAATTCCATACATGCTTAACTCTCCAATGTGGTTTTGAAAAACCTTTCTTCTTTAGCCAGTCTTATGTTACATGCTGGATGGTCTTTGCTTTGACCACCTCATAAAAAAAGGCTCATAAATACTTTTCATGTGTTATTTAAACTAGCGGTACTCCCTGAGGCACCATGCTTTTATTTTTAAAAATCCTTTGTGTATTCCTAAAGTATTTCTAAACCAGTAGCAGAGGTAAATGTGTATTTTAACCCAGGAAAGCCATGTTCTGTCAATATCAGACCACAAATTTTCTTACTCCATGCTGATAAGAATAAAACATTTCTAGCAACTTCCACCTGATTTACGTGTTTTCCTTCTAAAAATCATCAATTTCTGAGTATGAGTGAAAATGCCTGAAATGATTTTTCTTGACTAGATGCTTTTCAAAACCAAAAATGCATTCCTAGTATGCAACCACATGCACAAGCAACAGACCAAGAGCCTCTCCCCTTGCTGCTGCTTGGGAATGCTCTGAAGGAGGGAAGGATGCATGAAAGCACCACCTGGGATGGACGAGAACTTGCCTGGAGAAGACTGGGACTAGTACAGGTGTGGTGGGCAGTGACTGTAGGCACGTAGACCAGGTGGGTAGATGGAAATGCAAAATTTCACCTGCTGTAAGAGATGTAAAGAGCAAAGCCTTTGACACTGTCCCACATGACATCCTGGTCTCCAAGCTGATAAAATATGGGTTTGATGGACTCACAACTCAGTGGATAAAGAACTGGCTTGACAGCCACACCCAAAGAGTGGCTCTCAATGGGTCCATGTCCAGGTGGAGGCCAGTGACAAGTGGAGTCCCTCGAAGATCAGTACTGGGACTGGTCTTGTTTAACATCTTCATCAGCAACATGGACAGTGGCATAGAGTGCACCCTCAGCAAGTTTGCCGACGACACTAAGCTGTGTGGGGCGGCTGACATGCCGGAGGGAAGGGATGCCATCTAGAGGGACCTTGACAGGCTGGAGAGGTGGGCCCATGCCAACCTCAGGAAGTTCAACAAGACCAAATGCAAGGTCCTCCATCTGGGTCGGGGCAATCCCAAGCACCGATATAGGCTGGGCAGTGACTGGCTTGAGAGCAGCCCTGAAGAAAAGGACTTGGGGGTGCTCGTGGACGAGAGGCTCAACATGAGCTGTCAGTGCACACTAGCAGCCCAGAAAGCCAACTGTATCCTGGGCTGCATCAGGAGAAGCGTGGCCAGCAGGTCGAGAGAGATGATTCTCCCCCTCTACTCCACTCTCATGAGACTCCACCTGGAGTACTGCGTCCAATTCTGGAGCCCCTACTACAAGAAAGATAGGGACATGCTGGAACGTGTCCAGAGAAGGGTCACGAAGATGATCAGAGGGCTGGAGCACCTCTCCTATGAGGAGAGGCTGAGAGAGTTGAGATTGTTCAGTCTGGAGAAAAGAAGGCTCCGAGGAGACCTTATAGAGGCCTACCAGTATCTTAAGGGGGCCTACAAGAAAGCTGGTGAGGGACTTCTTAGGATGTCGGGTAATGGTAGGACTAGAGGCAATGGATTAAAACTAGAGATGGGTCGATTCAGGTCGGACATTAGGAAGAAGTTCTTCACCATGAGGGTGGTGAGACACTGGAACCAGAGAGGTGGTGGAAGCCCCATCCCTGGAAATTTTTAAGGCCAGACTGGATGGGTCTCTGAGCAACCTGATCTAGTGGGAGGTGTCCCTGCCCATGGCAGGGGGGTTGGAACTAGATGATCTTTAAGGTCCCTTCCAACCCTAACAATTCTATGATTCTATGTTTTGTTTTCCCCAGCTGACCAGTATAGATACCAGTAGAATTAAGTTCTACTGCAAGCAGAAGAACCTGGACTCACAAAGTGTAGGAAACAAAAAATATACAGCAGTATTGATGAAGTATTACATTTAACAAAACCAAATGTAAAGTATGATTTAATCCAAAAAGATTAGAAACTACATGGAAAGAATAGGCATTAGACAACTAGATAAACCCAGATATTCCAGAAAATAGTCTACAGTGGTTCTTCCATGTTCCAGTTCTGCTCCCCATTTATCCTTCAACAGGGGAAGAAAACCTCAACAAAACTCTTCTTGGCTCACAGCCTGAGCATATTCTTCTTGGCAATTTATAACATGTGAGCTTCTTTGTATGATCATGAATTAGGGCAGAAATTACATCATCCTGAGTGAGACCGGTGTCCTTATCCCAGCTTCCTTGAAAGACGCAGGCTGTGGTGCTCACACAAAGATGCTGACAATAAAACTAAGGAAGGCAAGGTAGGATTTCTCAGCTAAATCTTTTCCTTAGACACTGCTGTTGCAGCGGTATCTCTTTGACACACGGAGGTCAGCTGGAAGAAGGGATAAGATCTTCTCTTTTGCTCATGGAGTTTGTAATCTCTGCCAGCACCTGACAGGCCTTTAAAGGTTCACATTTCTTTAATGGATAAATCCCCATTAAACAATTTTGCATCCTTCAGAAGAACCTGCAAAGCACTAGCTCTTGGTGAGATAAATCATTAAATCACTTACAGCTTTAGAATCACAGAGTCACAGAATGACTCAGGTTGGAAGGCACCTTAAAGACCATCTAGTTCCAACCCCCCTGCCACGGGCAGGGACACCTCCCACTAGACCAGGCTGCTCAAAGCCCCATCCAGCCTGGCCTTGAACACTTCCAGGGATGGGGCATTGACTACTTCCCTGGGCAACCTGTTCCAGTGCCTCACCACCCTCACAGTAAAGAATTTTTTCCTGATATCCAATCTAAATCTACTCTCTTTCAGTTTGAAGCAGTTACCCCATGTCCTATCTTAACACTCCCTGATAAAGAGTCCCTCCCCATCCTTACTGTAGGCCCCTTTTAGGTACTGGAAGGCTGCTGTAAGATCTCCTTGGAGCCTTCTCCAGGCTGAACAATCCCAACTCTCTCAGCCTGTCCTCATAGCATAGGTGCTCCAGCCCTCTGATCATCTTCGTGGCCCTCTGCTTGACCCACTCCAACAGGTCCATGTCCTTCTTCTGGTGAGGACTCCAGAGTTGGATGCAGTACTCCAGGTGGGGTCTCACCAGAGCAGAATAGAGGGGCAGAATCACCTCCCTCAACCTGCTGGCCACACTTCTTTTGATGTAGCCCAGGATGCGGTTGGCTTTCTGGGCTGCAAGTGCGCATTGCCTGCTCATGTTAAGCTTCTCTTCCACCAGCACCCCCAAGTCCTTCTCCTCAGGGCTGCTCTAAAGCCATTCTCAGCCCAACCTGTATTTGTGCCTGGGATTGCCATGACCCAGGTGCAGGACTTGGCCTGGTTGAACTTCATGATGTTTGCACAGGACCCCCTCTCCAGCCTGTCAAGGTCCCTCTGGATGGCGTCCCTTCCCTCCAGCGTGTGGACCGTGCCACACAGCTCGGTGTCACTGGCAAACTTGCTGAGTGTGCACTCAATCCCACCATCCATGTCACTGACAAAGATGTTAAACAGCACTGGTCCCAGTACTGACCCCTGAGGAATGCCACTTGTCACTGGTTTCCATGTGGACATTGAGCCATTGACTGCAACCCTTTGAGTGCAGCCATCTAGCCAGTTCCTTATCCACTGTGTGGTCCATCCATCAAATACATGCTTTTCCCATTTAGAGACCAGGATGTTGTGCGGGACAGTGTCGAATGATTTGCATAAATCCAGGTAGACGACGTCAGTTGCTCTCCCCTTATCTACCAATGCTGTGGCAACAACATAGAAGGCCACCAAATTTGTCAGGCACGATTTGCCTTTGGTGAAGCCATGTTGGCTGTCACCAATCACCTCCTTATTTTCCATGTGCCTTAGCAGTTTCCAGGAGGATCTGCCTATCCTATCAGAAGTAACCGACTATCAGAAGTAACTATGGGAAGTTCTGCCTATCAGAAGTAACTGACTTGGTAAGTGCTAAATTTTAGAACAAATGTTACAGAAAACTGCTTACTTATTGTTTTTAACAGTTTTTTAATCAAATGCTCATATTGTCAAGACTTTCTTTCCATTTATCTTCTAAGTTTTTAAAAAGCAAATACCGACGAAAACAAAATTATCAGCTCCCCTACTCCTTGCCCAGCCATCCAAATTACTGGGTAGCCAATGAGGCATGAAAAATATGAGGAAGAAAAAGACATTTACGAAGAGCTGAGAATAAGGATTATATTTAGTGGCATCAGAACTGGTCTAATAACCCTGAAATTGAAGCAGCTTTTTCTGTATAACTATTTCTTCCTCCCTCCCATTCAGATTGTTTACTTCAGACAAAAGCAAACCTTTCACAACACCCTTACCATTTAGCTGGCACAGTAGCTCTAGAATTCAATTCCAGTTCAAGTTTCATGAAATGTGAAAGGCTGCTGGGCTGTATTGTCTGGCACACACCTTGATGGTAGCCAATGTGGGAGCCACGGCCAGGGGCAGAGGCGGAGTTATGAGCTTTGCTTGTAGGAGGATTTGTCCTCTGAATATCTTAACAAATTCAATAAGAGATGAAGTTCCTCCCTGTGGACCTTGAATTTAGAAGGGTGGGAGAGCAGGAAATGTCATCTCCATATACTTTTGCTGTGTGGTCACCATGGATGACCATTTTCTCTACTTCTTATTGCACCCTACACACCACATGGAAAGCCAGAGCTGGGCCACAATGGCACCCTCTCAGGGGACACAGAAATTCAGCAGGAGGAGGAGGAGGAAGAGGAGGAGAAGAAGAAGGAGGTGGACTGTCTCACAAACATCAGGACATCTGGTTGATTCACTGGTATCTGTGGGGAGTAAAGAAGGCATAGCAATTGAAATAGAAATAACACTACAATTAAAATAGAAATGCACATACAATAAAATAATGACATCACTGAAAACATTTGACGTTTTTGTATGTTGGAAAAGCACACAATGCTTCACAACTGTAATCATGCAGTGTCCCAACAGCTATTTTGTGTATGATATTTTCTTTACTAAGAGGTAAGAGACATCAGATATAGTCAATAAGCCACTTAGCGTGGGGAATCAGTGGATACAACCTAGCCATCCTTGTTGCTGGAGCTGCATTAGTCCTTGTTCTCCTTCCAATACACTACTGCTAACTCACAAAAGACATCAGCTCCAACTGGAAAATGTATTTCCATGATGTGCGTTCGTCGGAGGACAACAGTTGATAAGGATAAGGGCTTTTTGCTGCTGGCCATATTCATACTTTGCTTTCCTATGGGACCTAGGGCAGTGTCTGGGGGATGTACATGCTCTACCACTTTGCAGTGTTCAGTATTTTAGCTCTAGCTCTGAAGAGGCTCAGCTGTCCCTACACGTGCAGCAAAGGCGCAAGTGAAGATCCTCGATTCAGGAGAGGGTCATACATGGCCACACTGCAGTCAGAGGAGCGTGGCTGCTCCTGCTGTGGAGCACTACCTGCTCTCCTTCCTACTCTGGAGAGAAGTGGATTAAGCTCTAGCCAAACTATTACAAGGTGTTTCAGCTAAAATTAACCACAGGTAATGGCATGGCATGCAACATGCTCTCTAAGCCAAATAATTTCTCCAAGCCTGGCTGATACTTTCTCCCAAACTGCTGCCTGTCTTTTAGTTTCTGGGAAACAAGTAATGATTGCTGTCTTTCCATCAGTTTTGTTATTCAACCAAAACCATCTATTTGTTTTACTGCTTTTAATCCTGTCCTATCCTATCCTATCCTATCCTATCCTATCCTATCCTATCCTATCCTTTTATTTTTGAAGATCCAGAATGGTTGTTATTTACCAAGCATCCTCAACAACTAAGAAATAGTAGAATATTTGCAGACTGATGCAGTCAGCATCTGGCAAGCTGAAATGCTGTGGCAAAGTTGCAGAGACCACGAGCTAGGTTTGTGGGCAGAGGCTTTTACCATTATCCTATTCGGTTTTTTGGGGTCTTTGGTCTTTTTCAGCAGCCGTGGCAATTAGTGTTACTAAAACATGGTTCTTTAGGATTTACTGTCTGTGCTGCAGAGCGGAGGGTTGGGAAGTTCTGGCAGAACAAAACATTGGTGCTGATGGATAAATAAAATGACACAGTTGCATGGGTTCAACTTTTGGCTGAGTAATTGCAAATCATAGCTGTGCCTTTCAATTTATATTTGTTTGCCTTCCTCTTTGCAGCAAAGAAAACTACAAACCACTGTAGATTTACAAGAATACGTAAGGATGTCAGAGTTGGTTATAGTCTGACAGCTAGGGCTCCAGAATTTATTTTTTCATCGGCTATATCACTAACAGAGTGCTTAATCCATGTTTTGGATAACCAATGATTAATTTTATTTATACACTTAATGCAATCTTTTCCTCCTAGCATTGTATAGATGGGCTTAAATTTTGCATGCTGTTGTTAAGGAGTATTGTAATGAAATGAGTTTGAAACAAAGTCTTCTAGCCATAGACATAAATACATGGTATTTTGTTTATTTTACCCAGGCCACCTTTGGAAAACACTAAACATGCAGATGAAACAGGCAATTCTCTTATAAGTGAAGATAAAAAATGAATGGGACATGAGGATATGGCATGTGACTCAGTGACTTGACTTGAATTTAATAAACAGGAATCCAACCTGTGTAGAAGAGCCAATATTCCATGACAACAAGCCACAACTCTGCCATTTCACAGTTCACATTCTTGCAGCATTACTACACCGACTGTGAATGTCGGGAATTAATATTATGTAATACCAAAAGACCAAGACCAATGGAGCTTTGGAACGTACTCTGCAGATGTATGAAATAGGGCTGTATATGCAATAGCTTGAACCAGCCATGGCAGAGCACTTCCTGCACATATGGTGTTGAGGATGTGGATTGGGTTTGCATGGCAAGGTTTTGGTAGTGGGGGCTTCCGTAAAAAGCTACTAGAAGCTTCCCTCATGTCTGATGGAGCCAATGCCAGCCGGCTCCAAGACAGACTCACTGCTGGCCAAGGCTTAGCCCATCAGCAACGGTGGTAGCGCCTCTGGGATAACGTATTTAAGAAAGGGAGAGAAAAAAAACAACTGTGCAGTTACAGTGGGAGAAATGAGTGAGAATATGTGAAGCAACTCTGCAGTCATCAAGCTCTGTGAAGAAGGAGGAGCAGGAGGTGCTCCAGGTGCCAGAGCAGAGATTGCCCTGCAGCCTGTGGTGAAGACCATGGTGAGGCAGGCTGCCCCCCTGCAGCTCATGGAGGACCCTACACTGGAGCAGATGGATGCACCCAAAGGAGGCTGTGATCCCACAGAGGGCCTGCACTGGAGCGGGCTCCTGGCAGGACCTGTGGACCCATGTGGAGAGGAGCCCATGTCGGAGTAGGTTTGCTGGCAGGACCCATGAGGGATCCACGCTGGAGCAGTCTGTTCCTGAAGGACTGCACCCTGTGGAAAGGACCGACACTGGAGCAATTTGTGGAGGACAGTCTCCTGTGGGAGGGACCTCACGCTGAAGCAGGTAAAGAGTGTGAGGAGTCCTCCCCCTGAGGAGGAAGGAGCAGCAGAGACAATGTGTGATGAACTGACCACAACCCCCATTCCCCATTTCCCTGCGTTGCTCAGGGGGAGGAGGTAGAGAATTTGTGAGTGAAATTGAGCCTGGGAAGAAGGAAGGGGTGGGGCGAAGGTGTTTTAAGATTTGGTTTTATTTCTCATTACCCTACTCTGATTTGATTTGTAATAAATCAAATTATTTTTCCCAAAGTCGAGTCTGTTTTGCCCATGACAGTAATTGCTGAGTGACATCCCTGTCCTTATCTCGACCCATAAGCCTTTTCTTATATTTTCTGTCCCCTGTCCAGTTGAGGAGGGGAGTGATAGAATGGCTTTGGTGGGCACCTGGCGTCCAGACAGGGTCAACCCACCACAGGCTGTTGATGATTAAGATGAGCATGGACCCATACGCTGCTGCCTCTGCTTCCTGAATCATAGTGTCACATGACTGATATAACAGAAGAAGAAGGTGATTGGTGGCTAAAATACTGATTTCTGCATAAACACAGGTTCACAACAGAGTCTATCTGAAGATGGGTGTGAAGGACACATGGTGGCCCTGGGTCCATTTGAAAACTCCTCATACCCACACTGATACTAATTGTGCAACTGATGCTGGAAGTGAAATCTGAGTGAGTGGGAATGGAAACACACAGGTTAGGGATCTAGGGCATACTTGTTACATGCATTTAAACATGTTCATGTACCAATTCAGCCACAAATGTACTGCATCTTAGTTAGCTTTTCTCACTTAGTTACCTTCTTGTTGAGTAAAAGCAATGTCTTTTGGTTATTTAGGTGGATTAGTAAATCAAAGGGCCAAAATCCAAATCTCAGTCTCCCTACAGAATTGTGGGAACAATTGGATTGAACCCCAGCCTGCAGCTGTCCATCATTTTTGACTCAAAGTATGATTGAAGGGGGTCTACTTTCCATTTCCAGTTAGAAAGGAGTGGATTAAATTATTTTTTTCCATCTATGAGAGACAAAATCTCCCTATGTTTTATGCCTCCCAATGAACACAAACCCCTGAATCTCACCTACAAGTCTAATAAAGTCTAATTAACAGACTGATTTGAAAGCAGCATTCATAGCTCATCTTCGGATTTATGTTATACAATGAAGCATTTACAGTAGTCTGTTCTTCTTTTACATAACAATTAGGTCATAATTTCAAATAAGATTTTTATTTCTACAAAATTATTGGCAATAAGTTTGTCATCTGGATAGTAAAACCATCTGTCCGGATCTATTCCCACCAGGAAACTGAGGGTTTAGAAATCCCATGTACTTCCACACTTTAGAATGATACCACAAATATTCAGCAGAAAGCCACTGTCTAAGAATTAAACCGGTGACTTGTGGAACAGACTCCTTTTGCCAGCATGTTTTCAAAATTACTAGAATGGTTTTAGAAACCTGACCAGAGACAACATAACCATTCAAAGTCCTGCCAGAGACCTACACAAGGTTTGAACATCAGTCTATATTTGGTACAGATGAAAGAGTAATTAGAAGCCTGCGGAAAATATTAGTACCTGAACTGTAACTTTTTCTGCACATTTCAGGTACAGTATTCTCCATCTCCTAACAGAAGGAAATGTATTATATACCATTATGGAAGTATTAAATAGCTTCTGTCTCAGATGTCAATGTTTGAAACATTGGGGTATCATTGAATATGGAGGAGGACATTGCACGCAGTAGGAAGAAGTTAAATGGCAAGAACAGGATCATAGAAGATCAGTTCTTCACAGACAAATGTGGGAGAAAAGACGGTTAAAAAAAAAAAAAGAAAAAGAAAAAAAGGGAGCATGAGGTCAGTATCTCCTCTCATCACCCAGCAGCCCAGCTCAGGACTTGGACTGCTCAGCAGGAAGGAGGAAATAACATCAAACCACATTCCCAAGCAAAACAAGGTTCAAGAAACAAATGAAAGTCTTCAGAAAAAGCTCTGGCTCAGGGTTACCATAGCAATCATCAGGTTTGTCTCATTTCTATTCCTAGTGGAAAAAATATTAAGCAAAAATGCCAATAAGCTTTCAGGGTCTGCTACAGTTACAGATCTGCATCGATGTACATAAGTTTTATAGAAACCAATGGTTGTCCCAATGTCTGGGATTTGTAATAGACAGTTTATGTTCAGATTTTGATGGAAATTTAGTCTTTGACTTCAATTGAAGTAAATTTATAGCCACCGTAAATAAATTCCAATTCTGCTTATCTGTAAGAAAGAAAATTACAAAAAATAGTTCAGAAACTAACTTCTTAGCCTGTTT